>NW_027520774.1:0-107633 GCF_051991255.1 Vanacampus margaritifer | reverse complement strand
CCCGAACGCAGCGGCTTAGACCGCTCAGCCATCCTGACAGCTCTTTCCTTCCAAGGTTCAATGGGGGACTTTGACACCTGGTAGCCCGCCATTCATTTCAATTGGGCATTTCGACCATTCATTCCTATGGGGGAATCTCTGGGATTCGAACCCGCGCCTCCAGTGGGGACTGCGACCCGAGCGCAGCGACTTAGACCGCTTGGCCATCCTGACAGCTCTTTCCTTCCCAGGTTCATTTGGGGACTTTGACACCTGGTAGCCCGCCATTCATTTCAATAGGGCATTTCGACCATTCATTCCTATGGGGGAATCTCTGGGATTCGAACCCACGCCTCCAGTGGGGACTGCGACCCGAACGCAGCGACTTAGACCGCTCGGCCATCCTGACAGCTCTTTCCTTCCCAGGTTCATTGGGGGACTTTGACACCTGGTAGCCCGCCATTCATTTCAATGGGGCATTTTGACCATTCATTCCTATGGGGGAATCTCTGGGATTCGAACCCTCGCCTCCAGTGGGGACTGCGACCCGAACGCAGCGACTTAGACCGCTCAGCCATCCTGACAGCTCTTTCCTTCCAATGTTCAATGGGGGACTTTGACACCTGGTAGCCCGCCATTCATTTCAATGGGGCATTTCGACCATTCTATCCTATGGGGGAATCTCTGGGATTCGAACCCTTGCCTCCAGTGGGGACTGCGACCCGAGCGCAGCGACTTAGACCGCTCGGCCATCCTGACAGCTCTTTCCTTCCCAGGTTCATTGGGGGACTTTGACACCTGGTAGCCCGCCATTCATTTCAATTGGGCATTTCGACCATTCATTCCTATGGGGGAATCTCTGGGATTCGAACCCACGCCTCCAGTGGGGACTGCGACCCGAGCGCAGCGACTTAGACCGCTCGGCCATCCTGACAGCTCTTTCCTTCCAAGGTTCAATGGGGGACTTTGACACCTGGTAGCCCGCCATTCATTTCAATTGGGCATTTCGACCATTCATTCCTATGGGGGAATTTCTGGGATTCGAACCCTCGCCTCCAGTGGGGACTGCGACCCGAACGCAGCGGCTTAGACCGCTCAGCCATCCTGACAGCTCTTTCCTTCCAAGGTTCAATGGGGGACTTTGACACCTGGTAGCCCGCCATTCATTTCAATGGGGTTTTTCGACCATTCATTCCTATGGGGGAATCTCTGGGATTCGAACCCTTGCCTCCAATGGGGACTGCGACCCAAACGCAGCGACTTAGACCGCTCAGCCATCCTGACAGCTCTTTCCTTCCCAGGTTCATTTGGGGACTTTGACACCTGGTAGCCCGCCATTCATTTCAATGGGGCATTTCGACCATTCATTCCTATGGGGGAATCTCTGGGATTCGAACCCTCGCCTCCAGTGGGGACTGCGACCCGAAAGCATCGACTTAGACCGCTCGGCCATCCTGACAGCTCTTTCCTTCCCAGGTTCATTGGGGGACTTTGACACCTGGTAGCCCGCCATTCATTTCAATGGGGCATTTCGACCATTCATTCCTATGGGGGAATCTCTGGGATTCGAACCCTCGCCTCCAGTGTGGACTGCGACCCGAACGCAGCGACTTAGACCGCTCGGCCATCCTGACAGCTCTTTCCTTCCAAGTTTCAATGGGGGACTTTGACACCTGCTTGCCCGCCATTCATTTCAATTGGGCATTTCGACCATTCATTCCTATGGGGGAATCTCTGGGATTCGAACCCTCGCCTCCAGTGGGGACTGCGACCCGAACGCAGCGGCTTAGACCGCTCAGCCATCCTGACAGCTCTTTCCTTCCAATGTTCAATGGGGGACTTTGACACCTGGTAGCCCGCCATTCATTTCAATGGGGCATTTCGACCATTCATTCCTATGGGGGAATCTCTGGGATTCGAACCCACGCCTCCAGTGGGGACTGCGACCCGAACGCAGCGACTTAGACCGCTCAGCCATCCTGACAGCTCTTTCCTTCCCAGGTTCATTGGGGGACTTTGACACCTGGTATCCCGCCATTCATTTCAATTGGGCATTTCGACCATTCATTCCTATGGGGGAATCTCTGGGATTCGAACCCTTGCCTCCAATGGGGACTGCGACCCAAACGCAGCGACTTAGACCGCTCAGCCATCCTGACAGCTCTTTCCTTCCCAGGTTCATTTGGGGACTTTGACACCTGGTAGCCCGCCATTCATTTCAATGGGGCATTTCGACCATTCATTCCTATGGGGGAATCTCTGGGATTCGAACCCTCGCCTCCAGTGGGGACTGCGACCCGAAAGCATCGACTTAGACCGCTCGGCCATCCTGACAGCTCTTTCCTTCCCAGGTTCATTGGGGGACTTTGACACCTGGTAGCCCGCCATTCATTTCAATGGGGCATTTCGACCATTCATTCCTATGGGGGAATCTCTGGGATTCGAACCCTCGCCTCCAGTGTGGACTGCGACCCGAACGCAGCGACTTAGACCGCTCGGCCATCCTGACAGCTCTTTCCTTCCCAGGTTCATTGGGGGACTTTGACACCTGGTAGCCCGCCATTCATTTCAATTGGGCATTTCGACCATTCATTCCTCTGGGGGAATCTCTGGGATTCGAACCCACGCCTCCAGTGGGGACTGCGACCCGAGCGCAGCGACTTAGACCGCTCGGCCATCCTGACAGCTCTTTCCTTCCAAGGTTCAATGGGGGACTTTGACACCTGGTATCCCGCCATTCATTTCAATGGGGCATTTCGACCATTCATTCCTATGGGGGAATCTCTGGGATTCGAACCCGCGCCTCCAGTGGGGACTGCGACCCGAGTGCAGCGACTTAGACCGCTCGGCCATCCTGACAGCTCTTTCCTTCCCAGGTTCATTGGGGGACTTTGACACCTGGTAGCCCGCCATTCATTTCAATGGGGCATTTTGACCATTCATTCCTATGGGGGAATCTCTGGGATTCGAACCCTCGCCTCCAGTGGGGACTGCGACCCGAACGCAGCGACTTAGACCGCTCAGCCATCCTGACAGCTCTTTCCTTCCAATGTTCAATGGGGGACTTTGACACCTGGTAGCCCGCCATTCATTTCAATGGGGCATTTCGACCATTCTATCCTATGGGGGAATCTCTGGGATTCGAACCCGCGCCTCCAGTGGGGACTGCGACCCGAGCGCAGCGACTTAGACCGCTCGGCCATCCTGACAGCTCTTTCCTTCCCAGGTTCATTGGGGGACTTTGACACCTGGTAGCCCGCCATTCATTTCAATTGGGCATTTCGACCATTCATTCCTATGGGGGAATCTCTGGGATTCGAACCCACGCCTCCAGTGGGGACTGCGACCCGAGCGCAGCGACTTAGACCGCTCGGCCATCCTGACAGCTCTTTCCTTCCAAGGTTCAATGGGGGACTTTGACACCTGGTAGCCCGCCATTCATTTCAATTGGGCATTTCGACCATTCATTCCTATGGGGGAATTTCTGGGATTCGAACCCTCGCCTCCAGTGGGGACTGCGACCCGAACGCAGCGGCTTAGACCGCTCAGCCATCCTGACAGCTCTTTCCTTCCAAGGTTCAATGGGGGACTTTGACACCTGGTAGCCCGCCATTCATTTCAATTGGGCATTTCGACCATTCATTCCTATGGGGGAATCTCTGGGATTCGAACCCGCGCCTCCAGTGGGGACTGCGACCCGAGCGCAGCGACTTAGACCGCTTGGCCATCCTGACAGCTCTTTCCTTCCCAGGTTCATTTGGGGACTTTGACACCTGGTAGCCCGCCATTCATTTCAATAGGGCATTTCGACCATTCATTCCTATGGGGGAATCTCTGGGATTCGAACCCACGCCTCCAGTGGGGACTGCGACCCGAACGCAGCGACTTAGACCGCTCGGCCATCCTGACAGCTCTTTCCTTCCCAGGTTCATTTGGGGACTTTGACACCTGGTAGCCCGCCATTCATTTCAATGGGGCATTTCGACCATTCATTCCTATGGGGGAATCTCTGGGATTCGAACCCTTGCCTCCAGTGGGGACTGCGACACAAACGCAGCGGCTTAGACCGCTCAGCCATCCTGACAGCTCTTTCCTTCCAATGTTCAATGGGGGACTTTGACACCTGGTAGCCCGCCATTCATTTCAATGGGGCATTTCGACCATTCATTCCTATGGGGGAATCTCTGGGATTCGAACCCACGCCTCCAGTGGGGACTGCGACCCGAACGCAGCGACTTAGACCGCTCAGCCATCCTGACAGCTCTTTCCTTCCAATGTTCAATGGGGGACTTTGACACCTGGTAGCCCGCCATTCATTTCAATGGGGCATTTCGACCATTCTATCCTATGGGGGAATCTCTGGGATTCGAACCCGCGCCTCCAGTGGGGACTGCGACCCGAGCGCAGCGACTTAGACCGCTCGGCCATCCTGACAGCTCTTTCCTTCCCAGGTTCATTGGGGGACTTTGACACCTGGTAGCCCGCCATTCATTTCAATTGGGCATTTCGACCATTCATTCCTATGGGGGAATCTCTGGGATTCGAACCCACGCCTCCAGTGGGGACTGCGACCCGAGCGCAGCGACTTAGACCGCTCGGCCATCCTGACAGCTCTTTCCTTCCAAGGTTCAATGGGGGACTTTGACACCTGGTAGCCCGCCATTCATTTCAATTGGGCATTTCGACCATTCATTCCTATGGGGGAATTTCTGGGATTCGAACCCTCGCCTCCAGTGGGGACTGCGACCCGAACGCAGCGGCTTAGACCGCTCAGCCATCCTGACAGCTCTTTCCTTCCAAGGTTCAATGGGGGACTTTGACACCTGGTAGCCCGCCATTCATTTCAATTGGGCATTTCGACCATTCATTCCTATGGGGGAATCTCTGGGATTCGAACCCGCGCCTCCAGTGGGGACTGCGACCCGAGCGCAGCGACTTAGACCGCTTGGCCATCCTGACAGCTCTTTCCTTCCCAGGTTCATTTGGGGACTTTGACACCTGGTAGCCCGCCATTCATTTCAATAGGGCATTTCGACCATTCATTCCTATGGGGGAATCTCTGGGATTCGAACCCACGCCTCCAGTGGGGACTGCGACCCGAACGCAGCGACTTAGACCGCTCGGCCATCCTGACAGCTCTTTCCTTCCCAGGTTCATTTGGGGACTTTGACACCTGGTAGCCCGCCATTCATTTCAATGGGGCATTTCGACCATTCATTCCTATGGGGGAATCTCTGGGATTCGAACCCTTGCCTCCAGTGGGGACTGCGAAACAAACGCAGCGGCTTAGACCGCTCAGCCATCCTGACAGCTCTTTCCTTCCAATGTTCAATGGGGGACTTTGACACCTGGTAGCCCGCCATTCATTTCAATGGGGCATTTCGACCATTCATTCCTATGGGGGAATCTCTGGGATTCGAACCCACGCCTCCAGTGGGGACTGCGACCCGAACGCAGCGACTTAGACCGCTCAGCCATCCTGACAGCTCTTTCCTTCCCAGGTTCATTGGGGGACTTTGACACCTGGTAGCCCGCCATTCATTTCAATGGGGCATTTTGACCATTCATTCCAATGGGGGAATCTCTGGGATTCGAACCCACGCCTCCAGTGGGGACTGCGACCCGAGCGCAGCGACTTAGACCGCTTGGCCATTCTGACAGGTCTTTCCTTCCAATGTCCATTGGGGGACTTTGACACCTGGTAGCCCGCCATTCATTTCAATGGGGTTTTTCGACCATTCATTCCTATGGGGGAATCTCTGGGATTCGAACCCTTGCCTCCAATGGGGACTGCGACCCAAACGCAGCGACTTAGACCGCTCAGCCATCCTGACAGCTCTTTCCTTCCCAGGTTCATTTGGGGACTTTGACACCTGGTAGCCCGCCATTCATTTCAATGGGGCATTTCGACCATTCATTCCTATGGGGGAATCTCTGGGATTCGAACCCTCGCCTCCAGTGGGGACTGCGACCCGAAAGCATCGACTTAGACCGCTCGGCCATCCTGACAGCTCTTTCCTTCCCAGGTTCATTGGGGGACTTTGACACCTGGTAGCCCGCCATTCATTTCAATGGGGCATTTCGACCATTCATTCCTATGGGGGAATCTCTGGGATTCGAACCCTCGCCTCCAGTGGGGACTGCGACCCGAACGCAGCGACTTAGACCGCTCGGCCATCCTGACAGCTCTTTCCCTCCCAGGTTCATTGGGGGACTTTGACACCTGGTAGCCCGCCATTCATTTCAATGGGGCATTTCGACCATTCATTCCTATGGGGGAATCTCTGGGATTCGAACCCACGCCTCCAATGGGGACTGCGACCCGAACGCAGCGACTTAGACCGCTCAGCCATCCTGACAGCTCTTTCCTTCCAATGTCCATTGGGGGACTTTGACACCTGGTAGCCCGCCATTCATTTCAATGGGGCATTTCGACCATTCATTCCTATGGGGGAATCTCTGGGATTCGAACCCTCGCCTCCAGTGGGGACTGCGACCCGAACGCAGCGACTTAGACCGCTCAGCCATCCTGACAGCTCTTTCCTTCCCAAGTTCATTGGGGGACTTTGACACCTGGTAGCCAGCCATTCATTTCAATGGGGCATTTCGACCATTCATTCCTATGGGGGAATCTCTGGGATTCGAACCCACGCCTCCAGTGGGGACTGCGTCCCGAACGCAGCGACTTAGACCGCTCAGCCATCCTGACAGCTCTTTCCTTCCCAGGTTCATTGGGGGACTTTGACACCTGGTAGCCCGCCATTCATTTCAATGGGGCATTTCGACCATTCATTCCTATGGGGGAATCTCTGGGATTCGAACCCACGCCTCCAGTGGGGACTGCGACCCGAACGCAGCGACTTAGACCGCTCAGCCATCCTGACAGCTCTTTCCTTCCAATGTCCATTGGGGGACTTTGACACCTGGTAGCCCGCCATTCATTTCAATGGGGCATTTCGACCATTCATTCCTATGGGGGAATCTCTGGGATTCGAACCCACGCCTCCAGTGGGGACTGCGACCCGAACGCAGCGACTTAGACCGCTCAGCCATCCTGACAGCTCTTTCCTTCCCAAGTTCATTGGGGGACTTTGACACCTGGTAGCCCGCCATTCATTTCAATGGGGCATTTCGACCATTCATTCCTATGGGGGAATCTCTGGGATTCGAACCCACGCCTCCAGTGGGGACTGCGACCCGAACGCTGCGACTTAGACCGCTCAGCCATCCTGACAGCTCTTTCCTTCCAATGTCCATTGGGGGACTTTGACACCTGGTAGCCCGCCATTCATTTCAATGGGGCATTTCGACCATTCATTCCTATGGGGGAATCTCTGGGATTCGAACCCTCGCCTCCAGTGGGGACTGCGACCCGAACGCAGCGACTTAGACCGCTCAGCCATCCTGACAGCTCTTTCCTTCCAATGTCCAATGGGGGACTTTGACACCTGGTAGCCCGCCATTCATTTCAATGGGGCATTTCGACCATTCATTCCTATGGGGGAAACTCTGGGATTCGAACCCACGCCTCCAGTGGGGACTGCGACCCGAACGCAGCGACTTAGACCGCTCAGCCATCCTGACAGCTCTTTCCCTCCCAGGTTCATTGGGGGACTTTGACACCTGGTAGCCCGCCATTCATTTCAATGGGGCATTTCGACCATTCATTCCTATGGGGAGATCTCTGGGATTCGAACCCACGCCTCCAGTGGGGACTGCGACCCGAACGCAGCCACTTAGACCGCTCAGCCATCCTGACAGCTCTTTCCTTCCAATGTTCATTGGGGGACTTTGACCATTCATTCCGATGGGGGAATATCTGGGATTCGAACCCACGCCTCCAGTGGGGACTGCGACCCGAGCGCAGCGACTTAGACCGCTCGGCCATCCTGACAGCTCTTTCCTTCCAAGGTTCAATGGGGGACTTTGACACCTGGTATCCCGCCATTCATTTCAATGGGGCATTTCGACCATTCATTCCTATGGGGGAATCTCTGGGATTCGAACCCGCGCCTCCAGTGGGGACTGCGACCCGAGTGCAGCGACTTAGACCGCTCGGCCATCCTGACAGCTCTTTCCTTCCCAGGTTCATTGGGGGACTTTGACACCTGGTAGCCCGCCATTCATTTCAATGGGGCATTTCGACCATTCATTCCTATGGGGGAATCTCTGGGATTCGAACCCATGCCTCCAGTGGGGACTGCGACCCGAACACAGCGACTTAGACCACTCGGCCATCCTGACAGCTCTTTCCTTCCCAGGTTCAATGGGGGACTTTGACACCTGGTAGCCCGCCATTCATTTCAATGGGGCATTTCGACCATTCATTCCTATGGGGGAATCTCTGGGATTCGAACCCATGCCTCCAGTGGGGACTGCGACCCGAACACAGCGACTTAGACCACTCGGCCATCCTGACAGCTCTTTCCTTCCCAGGTTCAATATGGGACTTTGACACCTGGTAGCCCGCCATTCATTTCAATGGGGCATTTCGACCATTCATTCCTATGGGGGAATCTCTGGGATTCGAACCCACGCCTCCAGTGGGGACTGCGACCCGAACGCAGTCACTTAGACCACTCAGCCATCCTGACAGCTCTTTCCTTCCAATGTTCATTGGGGGACTTTGACACCTGGTAGCCCGCCATTCATTTCAATGGGGCATTTCGACCATTCATTCCTATGAGGGAATCTCTGGGATTCGAACCCACGCCTCCAGTGGGGACTGCGTCCCGAACGCAGCGACTTAGACCGCTCAGCCATCCTGACAGCTCTTTCCTTCCCAGGTTCATTGGGGGACTTTGACACCTGGTAGCCCGCCATTCATTTCAATGGGGCATTTCGACCATTCATTCCTATGGGGGAATCTCTGGGATTCGAACCCACGCCTCCAGTGGGGACTGCGAACCGAACGCAGCGACTTAGACCGCTCAGCCATCCTGACAGCTCTTTCCTTCCAATGTCCATTGGGGGACTTTGACACCTGGTAGCCCGCCATTCATTTCAATGGGGCATTTCGACCATTCATTCCGATGGGGGAATATCTGGGATTCGAACCCACGCCTCCAGTGGGGACTGCGACCCGAACACAGCGACTTAGACCGCTCAGCCATCCTGACAGCTCTTTCCTTCCAATGTCCAATGGGGGACTTTGACACCTGGTAGCCCGCCATTCATTTCAATGGGGCATTTCGACCATTCATTCCTATGGGGAGATCTCTGGGATTCGAACCCACGCCTCCAGTGGGGACTGCGACCCGAACGCAGCCACTTAGACCGCTCAGCCATCCTGACAGCTCTTTCCTTCCAATGTTCATTGGGGGACTTTGACCATTCATTCCGATGGGGGAATATCTGGGATTCGAACCCACGCCTCCAGTGGGGACTGCGACCCGAACGCAGCCACTTAGACCGCTCAGCCATCCTGACAGCTCTTTCCTTCCAATGTCCATTGGGGGACTTTGACACCTGGTAGCCCGCCATTCATTTCAATGGGGCATTTCGACCATTCATTCCTATGGGGGAATCTCTGGGATTCGAACCCACGCCTCCAGTGGGGACTGCGACCCGAACGCAGCGACTTAGACCGCTCAGCCATCCTGACAGCTCTTTCCTTCCAATGTCCAATGGGGCACTTTGACACCTGGTAGCCCGCCATTCATTTCAATGGGGCATTTCGACCATTCATTCCTATGGGGGAAACTCTGGGATTCGAACCCACGCCTCCAGTGGGGACTGCGACCCGAACGCAGCGACTTAGACCACTCAGCCATCCTGACAGCTCTTTCCTTCCAATGTCCAATGGGGGACTTTGACACCTGGTAGCCCGCCATTCATTTCAATGGGGCATTTCGACCATTCATTCCTATGGGGGAATCTCTGGGATTCGAACCCACGCCTCCAATGGGGACTGCGACCCGAACGCAGCGACTTAGACCGCTCAGCCATCCTGACAGCTCTTTCCTTCCAATGTCCATTGGGGGACTTTGACACCTGGTAGCCCGCCATTCATTTCAATGGGGCATTTCGACCATTCATTCCTATGGGGGAATCTCTGGGATTCGAACCCTCGCCTCCAGTGGGGACTGCGACCCGAACGCAGCGACTTAGACCGCTCAGCCATCCTGACAGCTCTTTCCTTCCCAAGTTCATTGGGGGACTTTGACACCTGGTAGCCAGCCATTCATTTCAATGGGGCATTTCGACCATTCATTCCGATGGGGGAATCTCTGGGATTCGAACCCACGCCTCCAGTGGGGACTGCGTCCCGAACGCAGCGACTTAGACCGCTCAGCCATCCTGACAGCTCTTTCCTTCCCAGGTTCATTGGGGGACTTTGACACCTGGTAGCCCGCCATTCATTTCAATGGGGCATTTCGACCATTCATTCCTATGGGGGAATCTCTGGGATTCGAACCCACGCCTCCAGTGGGGACTGCGACCCGAACGCAGCGACTTAGACCGCTCAGCCATCCTGACAGCTCTTTCCTTCCAATGTCCATTGGGGGACTTTGACACCTGGTAGCCCGCCATTCATTTCAATGGGGCATTTCGACCATTCATTCCTATGGGGGAATCTCTGGGATTCGAACCCACGCCTCCAGTGGGGACTGCGACCCGAACGCAGCGACTTAGACCGCTCAGCCATCCTGACAGCTCTTTCCTTCCCAAGTTCATTGGGGGACTTTGACACCTGGTAGCCCGCCATTCATTTCAATGGGGCATTTCGACCATTCATTCCTATGGGGGAATCTCTGGGATTCGAACCCACGCCTCCAGTGGGGACTGCGACCCGAACGCTGCGACTTAGACCGCTCAGCCATCCTGACAGCTCTTTCCTTCCAATGTCCATTGGGGGACTTTGACACCTGGTAGCCCGCCATTCATTTCAATGGGGCATTTCGACCATTCATTCCTATGGGGGAATCTCTGGGATTCGAACCCTCGCCTCCAGTGGGGACTGCGACCCGAACGCAGCGACTTAGACCGCTCAGCCATCCTGACAGCTCTTTCCTTCCAATGTCCAATGGGGGACTTTGACACCTGGTAGCCCGCCATTCATTTCAATGGGGCATTTCGACCATTCATTCCTATGGGGGAAACTCTGGGATTCGAACCCACGCCTCCAGTGGGGACTGCGACCCGAACGCAGCGACTTAGACCGCTCAGCCATCCTGACAGCTCTTTCCCTCCCAGGTTCATTGGGGGACTTTGACACCTGGTAGCCCGCCATTCATTTCAATGGGGCATTTCGACCATTCATTCCTATGGGGAGATCTCTGGGATTCGAACCCACGCCTCCAGTGGGGACTGCGACCCGAACGCAGCCACTTAGACCGCTCAGCCATCCTGACAGCTCTTTCCTTCCAATGTTCATTGGGGGACTTTGACCATTCATTCCGATGGGGGAATATCTGGGATTCGAACCCACGCCTCCAGTGGGGACTGCGACCCGAGCGCAGCGACTTAGACCGCTCGGCCATCCTGACAGCTCTTTCCTTCCAAGGTTCAATGGGGGACTTTGACACCTGGTATCCCGCCATTCATTTCAATGGGGCATTTCGACCATTCATTCCTATGGGGGAATCTCTGGGATTCGAACCCGCGCCTCCAGTGGGGACTGCGACCCGAGTGCAGCGACTTAGACCGCTCGGCCATCCTGACAGCTCTTTCCTTCCCAGGTTCATTGGGGGACTTTGACACCTGGTAGCCCGCCATTCATTTCAATGGGGCATTTTGACCATTCATTCCTATGGGGGAATCTCTGGGATTCGAACCCTCGCCTCCAGTGGGGACTGCGACCCGAACGCAGCGACTTAGACCGCTCAGCCATCCTGACAGCTCTTTCCTTCCAATGTTCAATGGGGGACTTTGACACCTGGTAGCCCGCCATTCATTTCAATGGGGCATTTCGACCATTCTATCCTATGGGGGAATCTCTGGGATTCGAACCCTTGCCTCCAGTGGGGACTGCGACCCGAGCGCAGCGACTTAGACCGCTCGGCCATCCTGACAGCTCTTTCCTTCCCAGGTTCATTGGGGGACTTTGACACCTGGTAGCCCGCCATTCATTTCAATTGGGCATTTCGACCATTCATTCCTATGGGGGAATCTCTGGGATTCGAACCCACGCCTCCAGTGGGGACTGCGACCCGAGCGCAGCGACTTAGACCGCTCGGCCATCCTGACAGCTCTTTCCTTCCAAGGTTCAATGGGGGACTTTGACACCTGGTAGCCCGCCATTCATTTCAATTGGGCATTTCGACCATTCATTCCTATGGGGGAATTTCTGGGATTCGAACCCTCGCCTCCAGTGGGGACTGCGACCCGAACGCAGCGGCTTAGACCGCTCAGCCATCCTGACAGCTCTTTCCTTCCAAGGTTCAATGGGGGACTTTGACACCTGGTAGCCCGCCATTCATTTCAATGGGGTTTTTCGACCATTCATTCCTATGGGGGAATCTCTGGGATTCGAACCCTTGCCTCCAATGGGGACTGCGACCCAAACGCAGCGACTTAGACCGCTCAGCCATCCTGACAGCTCTTTCCTTCCCAGGTTCATTTGGGGACTTTGACACCTGGTAGCCCGCCATTCATTTCAATGGGGCATTTCGACCATTCATTCCTATGGGGGAATCTCTGGGATTCGAACCCTCGCCTCCAGTGGGGACTGCGACCCGAAAGCATCGACTTAGACCGCTCGGCCATCCTGACAGCTCTTTCCTTCCCAGGTTCATTGGGGGACTTTGACACCTGGTAGCCCGCCATTCATTTCAATGGGGCATTTCGACCATTCATTCCTATGGGGGAATCTCTGGGATTCGAACCCTCGCCTCCAGTGTGGACTGCGACCCGAACGCAGCGACTTAGACCGCTCGGCCATCCTGACAGCTCTTTCCTTCCAAGTTTCAATGGGGGACTTTGACACCTGCTTGCCCGCCATTCATTTCAATTGGGCATTTCGACCATTCATTCCTATGGGGGAATCTCTGGGATTCGAACCCTCGCCTCCAGTGGGGACTGCGACCCGAACGCAGCGGCTTAGACCGCTCAGCCATCCTGACAGCTCTTTCCTTCCAATGTTCAATGGGGGACTTTGACACCTGGTAGCCCGCCATTCATTTCAATGGGGCATTTCGACCATTCATTCCTATGGGGGAATCTCTGGGATTCGAACCCACGCCTCCAGTGGGGACTGCGACCCGAACGCAGCGACTTAGACCGCTCAGCCATCCTGACAGCTCTTTCCTTCCCAGGTTCATTGGGGGACTTTGACACCTGGTATCCCGCCATTCATTTCAATTGGGCATTTCGACCATTCATTCCTATGGGGGAATCTCTGGGATTCGAACCCTTGCCTCCAATGGGGACTGCGACCCAAACGCAGCGACTTAGACCGCTCAGCCATCCTGACAGCTCTTTCCTTCCCAGGTTCATTTGGGGACTTTGACACCTGGTAGCCCGCCATTCATTTCAATGGGGCATTTCGACCATTCATTCCTATGGGGGAATCTCTGGGATTCGAACCCTCGCCTCCAGTGGGGACTGCGACCCGAAAGCATCGACTTAGACCGCTCGGCCATCCTGACAGCTCTTTCCTTCCCAGGTTCATTGGGGGACTTTGACACCTGGTAGCCCGCCATTCATTTCAATGGGGCATTTCGACCATTCATTCCTATGGGGGAATCTCTGGGATTCGAACCCTCGCCTCCAGTGTGGACTGCGACCCGAACGCAGCGACTTAGACCGCTCGGCCATCCTGACAGCTCTTTCCTTCCCAGGTTCATTGGGGGACTTTGACACCTGGTAGCCCGCCATTCATTTCAATTGGGCATTTCGACCATTCATTCCTCTGGGGGAATCTCTGGGATTCGAACCCACGCCTCCAGTGGGGACTGCGACCCGAGCGCAGCGACTTAGACCGCTCGGCCATCCTGACAGCTCTTTCCTTCCAAGGTTCAATGGGGGACTTTGACACCTGGTATCCCGCCATTCATTTCAATGGGGCATTTCGACCATTCATTCCTATGGGGGAATCTCTGGGATTCGAACCCGCGCCTCCAGTGGGGACTGCGACCCGAGTGCAGCGACTTAGACCGCTCGGCCATCCTGACAGCTCTTTCCTTCCCAGGTTCATTGGGGGACTTTGACACCTGGTAGCCCGCCATTCATTTCAATGGGGCATTTTGACCATTCATTCCTATGGGGGAATCTCTGGGATTCGAACCCTCGCCTCCAGTGGGGACTGCGACCCGAACGCAGCGACTTAGACCGCTCAGCCATCCTGACAGCTCTTTCCTTCCAATGTTCAATGGGGGACTTTGACACCTGGTAGCCCGCCATTCATTTCAATGGGGCATTTCGACCATTCTATCCTATGGGGGAATCTCTGGGATTCGAACCCGCGCCTCCAGTGGGGACTGCGACCCGAGCGCAGCGACTTAGACCGCTCGGCCATCCTGACAGCTCTTTCCTTCCCAGGTTCATTGGGGGACTTTGACACCTGGTAGCCCGCCATTCATTTCAATTGGGCATTTCGACCATTCATTCCTATGGGGGAATCTCTGGGATTCGAACCCACGCCTCCAGTGGGGACTGCGACCCGAGCGCAGCGACTTAGACCGCTCGGCCATCCTGACAGCTCTTTCCTTCCAAGGTTCAATGGGGGACTTTGACACCTGGTAGCCCGCCATTCATTTCAATTGGGCATTTCGACCATTCATTCCTATGGGGGAATTTCTGGGATTCGAACCCTCGCCTCCAGTGGGGACTGCGACCCGAACGCAGCGGCTTAGACCGCTCAGCCATCCTGACAGCTCTTTCCTTCCAAGGTTCAATGGGGGACTTTGACACCTGGTAGCCCGCCATTCATTTCAATTGGGCATTTCGACCATTCATTCCTATGGGGGAATCTCTGGGATTCGAACCCGCGCCTCCAGTGGGGACTGCGACCCGAGCGCAGCGACTTAGACCGCTTGGCCATCCTGACAGCTCTTTCCTTCCCAGGTTCATTTGGGGACTTTGACACCTGGTAGCCCGCCATTCATTTCAATAGGGCATTTCGACCATTCATTCCTATGGGGGAATCTCTGGGATTCGAACCCACGCCTCCAGTGGGGACTGCGACCCGAACGCAGCGACTTAGACCGCTCGGCCATCCTGACAGCTCTTTCCTTCCCAGGTTCATTGGGGGACTTTGACACCTGGTAGCCCGCCATTCATTTCAATGGGGCATTTTGACCATTCATTCCTATGGGGGAATCTCTGGGATTCGAACCCTCGCCTCCAGTGGGGACTGCGACCCGAACGCAGCGACTTAGACCGCTCAGCCATCCTGACAGCTCTTTCCTTCCAATGTTCAATGGGGGACTTTGACACCTGGTAGCCCGCCATTCATTTCAATGGGGCATTTCGACCATTCTATCCTATGGGGGAATCTCTGGGATTCGAACCCTTGCCTCCAGTGGGGACTGCGACCCGAGCGCAGCGACTTAGACCGCTCGGCCATCCTGACAGCTCTTTCCTTCCCAGGTTCATTGGGGGACTTTGACACCTGGTAGCCCGCCATTCATTTCAATTGGGCATTTCGACCATTCATTCCTATGGGGGAATCTCTGGGATTCGAACCCACGCCTCCAGTGGGGACTGCGACCCGAGCGCAGCGACTTAGACCGCTCGGCCATCCTGACAGCTCTTTCCTTCCAAGGTTCAATGGGGGACTTTGACACCTGGTAGCCCGCCATTCATTTCAATTGGGCATTTCGACCATTCATTCCTATGGGGGAATTTCTGGGATTCGAACCCTCGCCTCCAGTGGGGACTGCGACCCGAACGCAGCGGCTTAGACCGCTCAGCCATCCTGACAGCTCTTTCCTTCCAAGGTTCAATGGGGGACTTTGACACCTGGTAGCCCGCCATTCATTTCAATGGGGTTTTTCGACCATTCATTCCTATGGGGGAATCTCTGGGATTCGAACCCTTGCCTCCAATGGGGACTGCGACCCAAACGCAGCGACTTAGACCGCTCAGCCATCCTGACAGCTCTTTCCTTCCCAGGTTCATTTGGGGACTTTGACACCTGGTAGCCCGCCATTCATTTCAATGGGGCATTTCGACCATTCATTCCTATGGGGGAATCTCTGGGATTCGAACCCTCGCCTCCAGTGGGGACTGCGACCCGAAAGCATCGACTTAGACCGCTCGGCCATCCTGACAGCTCTTTCCTTCCCAGGTTCATTGGGGGACTTTGACACCTGGTAGCCCGCCATTCATTTCAATGGGGCATTTCGACCATTCATTCCTATGGGGGAATCTCTGGGATTCGAACCCTCGCCTCCAGTGTGGACTGCGACCCGAACGCAGCGACTTAGACCGCTCGGCCATCCTGACAGCTCTTTCCTTCCAAGTTTCAATGGGGGACTTTGACACCTGCTTGCCCGCCATTCATTTCAATTGGGCATTTCGACCATTCATTCCTATGGGGGAATCTCTGGGATTCGAACCCTCGCCTCCAGTGGGGACTGCGACCCGAACGCAGCGGCTTAGACCGCTCAGCCATCCTGACAGCTCTTTCCTTCCAATGTTCAATGGGGGACTTTGACACCTGGTAGCCCGCCATTCATTTCAATGGGGCATTTCGACCATTCATTCCTATGGGGGAATCTCTGGGATTCGAACCCACGCCTCCAGTGGGGACTGCGACCCGAACGCAGCGACTTAGACCGCTCAGCCATCCTGACAGCTCTTTCCTTCCCAGGTTCATTGGGGGACTTTGACACCTGGTATCCCGCCATTCATTTCAATTGGGCATTTCGACCATTCATTCCTATGGGGGAATCTCTGGGATTCGAACCCTTGCCTCCAATGGGGACTGCGACCCAAACGCAGCGACTTAGACCGCTCAGCCATCCTGACAGCTCTTTCCTTCCCAGGTTCATTTGGGGACTTTGACACCTGGTAGCCCGCCATTCATTTCAATGGGGCATTTCGACCATTCATTCCTATGGGGGAATCTCTGGGATTCGAACCCTCGCCTCCAGTGGGGACTGCGACCCGAAAGCATCGACTTAGACCGCTCGGCCATCCTGACAGCTCTTTCCTTCCCAGGTTCATTGGGGGACTTTGACACCTGGTAGCCCGCCATTCATTTCAATGGGGCATTTCGACCATTCATTCCTATGGGGGAATCTCTGGGATTCGAACCCTCGCCTCCAGTGTGGACTGCGACCCGAACGCAGCGACTTAGACCGCTCGGCCATCCTGACAGCTCTTTCCTTCCCAGGTTCATTGGGGGACTTTGACACCTGGTAGCCCGCCATTCATTTCAATTGGGCATTTCGACCATTCATTCCTCTGGGGGAATCTCTGGGATTCGAACCCACGCCTCCAGTGGGGACTGCGACCCGAGCGCAGCGACTTAGACCGCTCGGCCATCCTGACAGCTCTTTCCTTCCAAGGTTCAATGGGGGACTTTGACACCTGGTATCCCGCCATTCATTTCAATGGGGCATTTCGACCATTCATTCCTATGGGGGAATCTCTGGGATTCGAACCCGCGCCTCCAGTGGGGACTGCGACCCGAGTGCAGCGACTTAGACCGCTCGGCCATCCTGACAGCTCTTTCCTTCCCAGGTTCATTGGGGGACTTTGACACCTGGTAGCCCGCCATTCATTTCAATGGGGCATTTTGACCATTCATTCCTATGGGGGAATCTCTGGGATTCGAACCCTCGCCTCCAGTGGGGACTGCGACCCGAACGCAGCGACTTAGACCGCTCAGCCATCCTGACAGCTCTTTCCTTCCAATGTTCAATGGGGGACTTTGACACCTGGTAGCCCGCCATTCATTTCAATGGGGCATTTCGACCATTCTATCCTATGGGGGAATCTCTGGGATTCGAACCCGCGCCTCCAGTGGGGACTGCGACCCGAGCGCAGCGACTTAGACCGCTCGGCCATCCTGACAGCTCTTTCCTTCCCAGGTTCATTGGGGGACTTTGACACCTGGTAGCCCGCCATTCATTTCAATTGGGCATTTCGACCATTCATTCCTATGGGGGAATCTCTGGGATTCGAACCCACGCCTCCAGTGGGGACTGCGACCCGAGCGCAGCGACTTAGACCGCTCGGCCATCCTGACAGCTCTTTCCTTCCAAGGTTCAATGGGGGACTTTGACACCTGGTAGCCCGCCATTCATTTCAATTGGGCATTTCGACCATTCATTCCTATGGGGGAATTTCTGGGATTCGAACCCTCGCCTCCAGTGGGGACTGCGACCCGAACGCAGCGGCTTAGACCGCTCAGCCATCCTGACAGCTCTTTCCTTCCAAGGTTCAATGGGGGACTTTGACACCTGGTAGCCCGCCATTCATTTCAATTGGGCATTTCGACCATTCATTCCTATGGGGGAATCTCTGGGATTCGAACCCGCGCCTCCAGTGGGGACTGCGACCCGAGCGCAGCGACTTAGACCGCTTGGCCATCCTGACAGCTCTTTCCTTCCCAGGTTCATTTGGGGACTTTGACACCTGGTAGCCCGCCATTCATTTCAATAGGGCATTTCGACCATTCATTCCTATGGGGGAATCTCTGGGATTCGAACCCACGCCTCCAGTGGGGACTGCGACCCGAACGCAGCGACTTAGACCGCTCGGCCATCCTGACAGCTCTTTCCTTCCCAGGTTCATTTGGGGACTTTGACACCTGGTAGCCCGCCATTCATTTCAATGGGGCATTTCGACCATTCATTCCTATGGGGGAATCTCTGGGATTCGAACCCTTGCCTCCAGTGGGGACTGCGAAACAAACGCAGCGGCTTAGACCGCTCAGCCATCCTGACAGCTCTTTCCTTCCAATGTTCAATGGGGGACTTTGACACCTGGTAGCCCGCCATTCATTTCAATGGGGCATTTCGACCATTCATTCCTATGGGGGAATCTCTGGGATTCGAACCCACGCCTCCAGTGGGGACTGCGACCCGAACGCAGCGACTTAGACCGCTCAGCCATCCTGACAGCTCTTTCCTTCCCAGGTTCATTGGGGGACTTTGACACCTGGTAGCCCGCCATTCATTTCAATGGGGCATTTTGACCATTCATTCCAATGGGGGAATCTCTGGGATTCGAACCCACGCCTCCAGTGGGGACTGCGACCCGAGCGCAGCGACTTAGACCGCTTGGCCATTCTGACAGGTCTTTCCTTCCAATGTCCATTGGGGGACTTTGACACCTGGTAGCCCGCCATTCATTTCAATGGGGTTTTTCGACCATTCATTCCTATGGGGGAATCTCTGGGATTCGAACCCTTGCCTCCAATGGGGACTGCGACCCAAACGCAGCGACTTAGACCGCTCAGCCATCCTGACAGCTCTTTCCTTCCCAGGTTCATTTGGGGACTTTGACACCTGGTAGCCCGCCATTCATTTCAATGGGGCATTTCGACCATTCATTCCTATGGGGGAATCTCTGGGATTCGAACCCTCGCCTCCAGTGGGGACTGCGACCCGAAAGCATCGACTTAGACCGCTCGGCCATCCTGACAGCTCTTTCCTTCCCAGGTTCATTGGGGGACTTTGACACCTGGTAGCCCGCCATTCATTTCAATGGGGCATTTCGACCATTCATTCCTATGGGGGAATCTCTGGGATTCGAACCCTCGCCTCCAGTGGGGACTGCGACCCGAACGCAGCGACTTAGACCGCTCGGCCATCCTGACAGCTCTTTCCTTCCAAGTTTCAATGGGGGACTTTGACACCTGCTTGCCCGCCATTCATTTCAATTGGGCATTTCGACCATTCATTCCTATGGGGGAATCTCTGGGATTCGAACCCTCGCCTCCAGTGGGGACTGCGACCCGAACGCAGCGGCTTAGACCGCTCAGCCATCCTGACAGCTCTTTCCTTCCAATGTTCAATGGGGGACTTTGACACCTGGTAGCCCGCCATTCATTTCAATGGGGCATTTCGACCATTCATTCCTATGGGGGAATCTCTGGGATTCGAACCCACGCCTCCAGTGGGGACTGCGACCCGAACGCAGCGACTTAGACCGCTCAGCCATCCTGACAGCTCTTTCCTTCCCAGGTTCATTGGGGGACTTTGACACCTGGTATCCCGCCATTCATTTCAATGGTGCATTTCGACCATTCATTCCTATGGGGGAATCTCTGGGATTCGAACCCTCGCCTCCATTGGGGACTGCGACCCGAACGCAGCGACTTAGACCGCTCGGCCATCCTGACAGCTCTTTCCTTCCCAGGTTCATTGGGGGACTTTGACACCTGGTAGCCCGCCATTCATTTCAATGGGGCATTTCGACCATTCATTCCTATGGGGGAATCTCTGGGATTCGAACCCTCGCCTCCAGTGTGGACTGCAACCCGAACGCAGCGACTTAGACCGCTCGGCCATCCTGACAGCTCTTTCCTTCCCAGGTTCATTGGGGGACTTTGACACCTGGTAGCCCGCCATTCATTTCAATTGGGCATTTCGACCATTCATTCCTCTGGGGGAATCTCTGGGATTCGAACCCACGCCTCCAGTGGGGACTGCGACCCGAGCGCAGCGACTTAGACCGCTCGGCCATCCTGACAGCTCTTTCCTTCCAAGGTTCAATGGGGGACTTTGACACCTGGTATCCCGCCATTCATTTCAATGGGGCATTTCGACCATTCATTCCTATGGGGGAATCTCTGGGATTCGAACCCGCGCCTCCAGTGGGGACTGCGACCCGAGTGCAGCGACTTAGACCGCTCGGCCATCCTGACAGCTCTTTCCTTCCCAGGTTCATTGGGGGACTTTGACACCTGGTAGCCCGCCATTCATTTCAATGGGGCATTTTGACCATTCATTCCTATGGGGGAATCTCTGGGATTCGAACCCTCGCCTCCAGTGGGGACTGCGACCCGAACGCAGCGACTTAGACCGCTCAGCCATCCTGACAGCTCTTTCCTTCCAATGTTCAATGGGGGACTTTGACACCTGGTAGCCCGCCATTCATTTCAATGGGGCATTTCGACCATTCTATCCTATGGGGGAATCTCTGGGATTCGAACCCGCGCCTCCAGTGGGGACTGCGACCCGAGCGCAGCGACTTAGACCGCTCGGCCATCCTGACAGCTCTTTCCTTCCCAGGTTCATTGGGGGACTTTGACACCTGGTAGCCCGCCATTCATTTCAATTGGGCATTTCGACCATTCATTCCTATGGGGGAATCTCTGGGATTCGAACCCACGCCTCCAGTGGGGACTGCGACCCGAGCGCAGCGACTTAGACCGCTCGGCCATCCTGACAGCTCTTTCCTTCCAAGGTTCAATGGGGGACTTTGACACCTGGTAGCCCGCCATTCATTTCAATGGGGCATTTTGACCATTCATTCCAATGGGGGAATCTCTGGGATTCGAACCCACGCCTCCAGTGGGGACTGCGACCCGAGCGCAGCGACTTAGACCGCTTGGCCATTCTGACAGGTCTTTCCTTCCAATGTCCATTGGGGGACTTTGACACCTGGTAGCCCGCCATTCATTTCAATGGGGTTTTTCGACCATTCATTCCTATGGGGGAATCTCTGGGATTCGAACCCTTGCCTCCAATGGGGACTGCGACCCAAACGCAGCGACTTAGACCGCTCAGCCATCCTGACAGCTCTTTCCTTCCCAGGTTCATTTGGGGACTTTGACACCTGGTAGCCCGCCATTCATTTCAATGGGGCATTTCGACCATTCATTCCTATGGGGGAATCTCTGGGATTCGAACCCTCGCCTCCAGTGGGGACTGCGACCCGAGCGCAGCGACTTAGACCGCTCGGCCATCCTGACAGCTCTTTCCTTCCAAGGTTCAATGGGGGACTTTGACACCTGGTAGCCCGCCATTCATTTCAATTGGGCATTTCGACCATTCATTCCTATGGGGGAATTTCTGGGATTCGAACCCTCGCCTCCAGTGGGGACTGCGACCCGAACGCAGCGGCTTAGACCGCTCAGCCATCCTGACAGCTCTTTCCTTCCAAGGTTCAATGGGGGACTTTGACACCTGGTAGCCCGCCATTCATTTCAATTGGGCATTTCGACCATTCATTCCTATGGGGGAATCTCTGGGATTCGAACCCGCGCCTCCAGTGGGGACTGCGACCCGAGCGCAGCGACTTAGACCGCTTGGCCATCCTGACAGCTCTTTCCTTCCCAGGTTCATTTGGGGACTTTGACACCTGGTAGCCCGCCATTCATTTCAATAGGGCATTTCGACCATTCATTCCTATGGGGGAATCTCTGGGATTCGAACCCACGCCTCCAGTGGGGACTGCGACCCGAACGCAGCGACTTAGACCGCTCGGCCATCCTGACAGCTCTTTCCTTCCCAGGTTCATTTGGGGACTTTGACACCTGGTAGCCCGCCATTCATTTCAATGGGGCATTTCGACCATTCATTCCTATGGGGGAATCTCTGGGATTCGAACCCTTGCCTCCAGTGGGGACTGCGACACAAACGCAGCGGCTTAGACCGCTCAGCCATCCTGACAGCTCTTTCCTTCCAATGTTCAATGGGGGACTTTGACACCTGGTAGCCCGCCATTCATTTCAATGGGGCATTTCGACCATTCATTCCTATGGGGGAATCTCTGGGATTCGAACCCACGCCTCCAGTGGGGACTGCGACCCGAACGCAGCGACTTAGACCGCTCAGCCATCCTGACAGCTCTTTCCTTCCCAGGTTCATTGGGGGACTTTGACACCTGGTAGCCCGCCATTCATTTCAATGGGGCATTTTGACCATTCATTCCAATGGGGGAATCTCTGGGATTCGAACCCACGCCTCCAGTGGGGACTGCGACCCGAGCGCAGCGACTTAGACCGCTTGGCCATTCTGACAGGTCTTTCCTTCCAATGTCCATTGGGGGACTTTGACACCTGGTAGCCCGCCATTCATTTCAATGGGGTTTTTCGACCATTCATTCCTATGGGGGAATCTCTGGGATTCGAACCCTTGCCTCCAATGGGGACTGCGACCCAAACGCAGCGACTTAGACCGCTCAGCCATCCTGACAGCTCTTTCCTTCCCAGGTTCATTTGGGGACTTTGACACCTGGTAGCCCGCCATTCATTTCAATGGGGCATTTCGACCATTCATTCCTATGGGGGAATCTCTGGGATTCGAACCCTCGCCTCCAGTGGGGACTGCGACCCGAAAGCATCGACTTAGACCGCTCGGCCATCCTGACAGCTCTTTCCTTCCCAGGTTCATTGGGGGACTTTGACACCTGGTAGCCCGCCATTCATTTCAATGGGGCATTTCGACCATTCATTCCTATGGGGGAATCTCTGGGATTCGAACCCTCGCCTCCAGTGGGGACTGCGACCCGAACGCAGCGACTTAGACCGCTCGGCCATCCTGACAGCTCTTTCCTTCCAAGTTTCAATGGGGGACTTTGACACCTGCTTACCCGCCATTCATTTCAATTGGGCATTTCGACCATTCATTCCTATGGGGGAATCTCTGGGATTCGAACCCTCGCCTCCAGTGGGGACTGCGACCCGAACGCAGCGGCCTAGACCGCTCAGCCATCCTGACAGCTCTTTCCTTCCAATGTTCAATGGGGGACTTTGACACCTGGTAGCCCGCCATTCATTTCAATGGGGCATTTCGACCATTCATTCCTATGGGGGAATCTCTGGGATTCGAACCCACGCCTCCAGTGGGGACTGCGACCCGAACGCAGCGACTTAGACCGCTCAGCCATCCTGACAGCTCTTTCCTTCCCAGGTTCATTGGGGGACTTTGACACCTGGTATCCCGCCATTCATTTCAATGGTGCATTTCGACCATTCATTCCTATGGGGGAATCTCTGGGATTCGAACCCTCGCCTCCATTGGGGACTGCGACCCGAACGCAGCGACTTAGACCGCTCAGCCATCCTGACAGCTCTTTCCTTCCCAGGTTCATTGGGGGACTTTGACACCTGGTAGCCCGCCATTCATTTCAATTGGGCATTTCGACCATTCATTCCTCTGGGGGAATCTCTGGGATTCGAACCCACGCCTCCAGTGGGGACTGCGACCCGAGCGCAGCGACTTAGACCGCTCGGCCATCCTGACAGCTCTTTCCTTCCAAGGTTCAATGGGGGACTTTGACACCTGGTATCCCGCCATTCATTTCAATGGGGCATTTCGACCATTCATTCCTATGGGGGAATCTCTGGGATTCGAACCCGCGCCTCCAGTGGGGACTGCGACCCGAGTGCAGCGACTTAGACCGCTCGGCCATCCTGACAGCTCTTTCCTTCCCAGGTTCATTGGGGGACTTTGACACCTGGTAGCCCGCCATTCATTTCAATGGGGCATTTTGACCATTCATTCCTATGGGGGAATCTCTGGGATTCGAACCCTCGCCTCCAGTGGGGACTGCGACCCGAACGCAGCGACTTAGACCGCTCAGCCATCCTGACAGCTCTTTCCTTCCAAGGTTCAATGGGGGACTTTGACACCTGGTAGCCCGCCATTCATTTCAATTGGGCATTTCGACCATTCATTCCTATGGGGGAATTTCTGGGATTCGAACCCTCGCCTCCAGTGGGGACTGCGACCCGAACGCAGCGGCTTAGACCGCTCAGCCATCCTGACAGCTCTTTCCTTCCAAGGTTCAATGGGGGACTTTGACACCTGGTAGCCCGCCATTCATTTCAATTGGGCATTTCGACCATTCATTCCTATGGGGGAATCTCTGGGATTCGAACCCGCGCCTCCAGTGGGGACTGCGACCCGAGCGCAGCGACTTAGACCGCTTGGCCATCCTGACAGCTCTTTCCTTCCCAGGTTCATTTGGGGACTTTGACACCTGGTAGCCCGCCATTCATTTCAATAGGGCATTTCGACCATTCATTCCTATGGGGGAATCTCTGGGATTCGAACCCACGCCTCCAGTGGGGACTGCGACCCGAACGCAGCGACTTAGACCGCTCGGCCATCCTGACAGCTCTTTCCTTCCCAGGTTCATTTGGGGACTTTGACACCTGGTAGCCCGCCATTCATTTCAATGGGGCATTTCGACCATTCATTCCTATGGGGGAATCTCTGGGATTCGAACCCTTGCCTCCAGTGGGGACTGCGACACAAACGCAGCGGCTTAGACCGCTCAGCCATCCTGACAGCTCTTTCCTTCCAATGTTCAATGGGGGACTTTGACACCTGGTAGCCCGCCATTCATTTCAATGGGGCATTTCGACCATTCATTCCTATGGGGGAATCTCTGGGATTCGAACCCACGCCTCCAGTGGGGACTGCGACCCGAACGCAGCGACTTAGACCGCTCAGCCATCCTGACAGCTCTTTCCTTCCCAGGTTCATTGGGGGACTTTGACACCTGGTAGCCCGCCATTCATTTCAATGGGTCATTTTGACCATTCATTCCAATGGGGGAATCTCTGGGATTCGAACCCACGCCTCCAGTGGGGACTGCGACCCGAGCGCAGCGACTTAGACCGCTTGGCCATTCTGACAGGTCTTTCCTTCCAATGTCCATTGGGGGACTTTGACACCTGGTAGCCCGCCATTCATTTCAATGGGGTTTTTCGACCATTCATTCCTATGGGGGAATCTCTGGGAATCGAACCCTTGCCTCCAATGGGGACTGCGACCCAAACGCAGCGACTTAGACCGCTCAGCCATCCTGACAGCTCTTTCCTTCCCAGGTTCATTGGGGGACTTTGACACCTGGTAGCCCGCCATTCATTTCAATGGGGCATTTTGACCATTCATTCCAATGGGGTAATCTCTGGGATTCGAACCCACGCCTCCAGTGGGGACTGCGACCCGAACGCAGCGACTTAGACCGCTCGGCCATCCTGACAGCTCTTTCCTTCCCAGGTTCATTTGGGGACTTTGACACCTGGTAGCCCGCCATTCATTTCAATGGGGCATTTCGACCATTCATTCCTATGGGGGAATCTCTGGGATTCGAACCCTCGCCTCCAGTGGGGACTGCGACCCGAAAGCAGCGACTTAGACCGCTCGGCCATCCTGACAGCTCTTTCCTTCCCAGGTTCATTGGGGGACTTTGACACCTGGTAGCCCGCCATTCATTTCAATGGGGCATTTCGACCATTCATTCCTATGGGGGAATCTCTGGGATTTGAACCCGCGCCTCCAGTGGGGACTGCGACCCGAGCGCAGCGACTTAGACCGCTCGGCCATCCTGACAGCTCTTTCCTTCCAAGGTTCAATGGGGGACTTTGACACCTGGTAGCCCGCCATTCATTTCAATTGGGCATTTCGACCATTCATTCCTATGGGGGAATCTCTGGGATTCGAACCCGCGCCTCCAGTGGGGACTGCGACCCGAGCGCAGCGGCTTAGACCGCTCAGCCATCCTGACAGCTCTTTCCTTCCAAGGTTCAATGGGGGACTTTGACACCTGGTAGCCCGCCATTTATTTCAATTGGGCATTTCGACCATTCATTCCTATGGGGGAATCTCTGGGATTCGAACCCGCGCCTCCAGTGGGGACTGCGACCCGAGCGCAGCGACTTAGACCGCTTGGCCATCCTGACAGCTCTTTCCTTCCCAGGTTCATTTGGGGACTTTGACACCTGGTAGCCCGCCATTCATTTCAATAGGGCATTTCGACCATTCATTCCTATGGGGGAATCTCTGGGATTCGAACCCACGCCTCCAGTGGGGACTGCGACCCGAACGCAGCGACTTAGACCGCTCGGCCATCCTGACAGCTCTTTCCTTCCCAGGTTCATTTGGGGACTTTGACACCTGGTAGCCCGCCATTCATTTCAATGGGGCATTTCGACCATTCATTCCTATGGGGGAATCTCTGGGATTCGAACCCTTGCCTCCAGTGGGGACTGCGACACAAACGCAGCGGCTTAGACCGCTCAGCCATCCTGACAGCTCTTTCCTTCCAATGTTCAATGGGGGACTTTGACACCTGGTAGCCCGCCATTCATTTCAATGGGGCATTTCGACCATTCATTCCTATGGGGGAATCTCTGGGATTCGAACCCACGCCTCCAGTGGGGACTGCGACCCGAACGCAGCGACTTAGACCGCTCAGCCATCCTGACAGCTCTTTCCTTCCCAGGTTCATTGGGGGACTTTGACACCTGGTAGCCCGCCATTCATTTCAATGGGTCATTTTGACCATTCATTCCAATGGGGGAATCTCTGGGATTCGAACCCACGCCTCCAGTGGGGACTGCGACCCGAGCGCAGCGACTTAGACCGCTTGGCCATTCTGACAGGTCTTTCCTTCCAATGTCCATTGGGGGACTTTGACACCTGGTAGCCCGCCATTCATTTCAATGGGGTTTTTCGACCATTCATTCCTATGGGGGAATCTCTGGGAATCGAACCCTTGCCTCCAATGGGGACTGCGACCCAAACGCAGCGACTTAGACCGCTCAGCCATCCTGACAGCTCTTTCCTTCCCAGGTTCATTGGGGGACTTTGACACCTGGTAGCCCGCCATTCATTTCAATGGGGCATTTTGACCATTCATTCCAATGGGGTAATCTCTGGGATTCGAACCCACGCCTCCAGTGGGGACTGCGACCCGAACGCAGCGACTTAGACCGCTCGGCCATCCTGACAGCTCTTTCCTTCCCAGGTTCATTTGGGGACTTTGACACCTGGTAGCCCGCCATTCATTTCAATGGGGCATTTCGACCATTCATTCCTATGGGGGAATCTCTGGGATTCGAACCCTCGCCTCCAGTGGGGACTGCGACCCGAAAGCAGCGACTTAGACCGCTCGGCCATCCTGACAGCTCTTTCCTTCCCAGGTTCATTGGGGGACTTTGACACCTGGTAGCCCGCCATTCATTTCAATGGGGCATTTCGACCATTCATTCCTATGGGGGAATCTCTGGGATTTGAACCCGCGCCTCCAGTGGGGACTGCGACCCGAGCGCAGCGACTTAGACCGCTCGGCCATCCTGACAGCTCTTTCCTTCCAAGGTTCAATGGGGGACTTTGACACCTGGTAGCCCGCCATTCATTTCAATTGGGCATTTCGACCATTCATTCCTATGGGGGAATCTCTGGGATTCGAACCCGCGCCTCCAGTGGGGACTGCGACCCGAGCGCAGCGGCTTAGACCGCTCAGCCATCCTGACAGCTCTTTCCTTCCAAGGTTCAATGGGGGACTTTGACACCTGGTAGCCCGCCATTTATTTCAATTGGGCATTTCGACCATTCATTCCTATGGGGGAATCTCTGGGATTCGAACCCGCGCCTCCAGTGGGGACTGCGACCCGAGCGCAGCGACTTAGACCGCTTGGCCATCCTGACAGCTCTTTCCTTCCCAGGTTCATTTGGGGACTTTGACACCTGGTAGCCCGCCATTCATTTCAATAGGGCATTTCGACCATTCATTCCTATGGGGGAATCTCTGGGATTCGAACCCACGCCTCCAGTGGGGACTGCGACCCGAACGCAGCGACTTAGACCGCTCGGCCATCCTGACAGCTCTTTCCTTCCCAGGTTCATTTGGGGACTTTGACACCTGGTAGCCCGCCATTCATTTCAATGGGGCATTTCGACCATTCATTCCTATGGGGGAATCTCTGGGATTCGAACCCTTGCCTCCAGTGGGGACTGCGACACAAACGCAGCGGCTTAGACCGCTCAGCCATCCTGACAGCTCTTTCCTTCCAATGTTCAATGGGGGACTTTGACACCTGGTAGCCCGCCATTCATTTCAATGGGGCATTTCGACCATTCATTCCTATGGGGGAATCTCTGGGATTCGAACCCACGCCTCCAGTGGGGACTGCGACCCGAACGCAGCGACTTAGACCGCTCAGCCATCCTGACAGCTCTTTCCTTCCCAGGTTCATTGGGGGACTTTGACACCTGGTAGCCCGCCATTCATTTCAATGGGGCATTTTGACCATTCATTCCAATGGGGGAATCTCTGGGATTCGAACCCACGCCTCCAGTGGGGACTGCGACCCGAGCGCAGCGACTTAGACCGCTTGGCCATTCTGACAGGTCTTTCCTTCCAATGTCCATTGGGGGACTTTGACACCTGGTAGCCCGCCATTCATTTCAATGGGGTTTTTCGACCATTCATTCCTATGGGGGAATCTCTGGGATTCGAAACCTTGCCTCCAATGGGGACTGCGACCCAAACGCAGCGACTTAGACCGCTCAGCCATCCTGACAGCTCTTTCCTTCCCAGGTTCATTGGGGGACTTTGACACCTGGTAGCCCGCCATTCATTTCAATGGGGCATTTTGACCATTCATTCCAATGGGGGAATCTCTGGGATTCGAACCCACGCCTCCAGTGGGGACTGCGACCCGAACGCAGCGACTTAGACCGCTCGGCCATCCTGACAGCTCTTTCCTTCCCAGGTTCATTTGGGGACTTTGACACCTGGTAGCCCGCCATTCATTTCAATGGGGCATTTCGACCATTCATTCCTATGGGGGAATCTCTGGGATTCGAACCCTCGCCTCCAGTGGGGACTGCGACCCGAAAGCAGCGACTTAGACCGCTCGGCCATCCTGACAGCTCTTTCCTTCCCAGGTTCATTGGGGGACTTTGACACCTGGTAGCCCGCCATTCATTTCAATGGGGCATTTCGACCATTCATTCCTATGGGGGAATCTCTGGGATTTGAACCCGCGCCTCCAGTGGGGACTGCGACCCGAGCGCAGCGACTTAGACCGCTCGGCCATCCTGACAGCTCTTTCCTTCCAAGGTTCAATGGGGGACTTTGACACCTGGTAGCCCGCCATTCATTTCAATTGGGCATTTCGACCATTCATTCCTATGGGGGAATCTCTGGGATTCGAACCCGCGCCTCCAGTGGGGACTGCGACCCGAGCGCAGCGACTTAGACCGCTCGGCCATCCTGACAGCTCTTTCCTTCCCAGGTTCATTGGGGGACTTTGACACCTGGTAGCCCGCCATTCATTTCAATTGGGCATTTCGACCATTCATTCCTCTGGGGGAATCTCTGGGATTCGAACCCACGCCTCCAGTGGGGACTGCGACCCGAGCGCAGCGACTTAGACCGCTCGGCCATCCTGACAGCTCTTTCCTTCCAAGGTTCAATGGGGGACTTTGACACCTGGTATCCCGCCATTCATTTCAATGGGGCATTTCGACCATTCATTCCTATGGGGGAATCTCTGGGATTCGAACCCGCGCCTCCAGTGGGGACTGCGACCCGAGTGCAGCGACTTAGACCGCTCGGCCATCCTGACAGCTCTTTCCTTCCCAGGTTCATTGGGGGACTTTGACACCTGGTAGCCCGCCATTCATTTCAATGGGGCATTTTGACCATTCATTCCTATGGGGGAATCTCTGGGATTCGAACCCTCGCCTCCAGTGGGGACTGCGACCCGAACGCAGCGACTTAGACCGCTCAGCCATCCTGACAGCTCTTTCCTTCCAATGTTCAATGGGGGACTTTGACACCTGGTAGCCCGCCATTCATTTCAATGGGGCATTTCGACCATTCAATCCTATGGGGGAATCTCTGGGATTCGAACCCTTGCCTCCAGTGGGGACTGCGACCCGAACGCAGCGACTTAGACCGCTCAGCCATCCTGACAGCTCTTTCCTTCCCAGGTTCATTGGGGGACTTTGACACCTGGTATCCCGCCATTCATTTCAATGGTGCATTTCGACCATTCATTCCTATGGGGGAATCTCTGGGATTCGAACCCTCGCCTCCATTGGGGACTGCGACCCGAACGCAGCGACTTAGACCGCTCAGCCATCCTGACAGCTCTTTCCTTCCCAGGTTCATTGGGGGACTTTGACACCTGGTAGCCCGCCATTCATTTCAATTGGGCATTTCGACCATTCATTCCTCTGGGGGAATCTCTGGGATTCGAACCCACGCCTCCAGTGGGGACTGCGACCCGAGCGCAGCGACTTAGACCGCTCGGCCATCCTGACAGCTCTTTCCTTCCAAGGTTCAATGGGGGACTTTGACACCTGGTATCCCGCCATTCATTTCAATGGGGCATTTCGACCATTCATTCCTATGGGGGAATCTCTGGGATTCGAACCCGCGCCTCCAGTGGGGACTGCGACCCGAGTGCAGCGACTTAGACCGCTCGGCCATCCTGACAGCTCTTTCCTTCCCAGGTTCATTGGGGGACTTTGACACCTGGTAGCCCGCCATTCATTTCAATGGGGCATTTTGACCATTCATTCCTATGGGGGAATCTCTGGGATTCGAACCCTCGCCTCCAGTGGGGACTGCGACCCGAACGCAGCGACTTAGACCGCTCAGCCATCCTGACAGCTCTTTCCTTCCAAGGTTCAATGGGGGACTTTGACACCTGGTAGCCCGCCATTCATTTCAATTGGGCATTTCGACCATTCATTCCTATGGGGGAATTTCTGGGATTCGAACCCTCGCCTCCAGTGGGGACTGCGACCCGAACGCAGCGGCTTAGACCGCTCAGCCATCCTGACAGCTCTTTCCTTCCAAGGTTCAATGGGGGACTTTGACACCTGGTAGCCCGCCATTCATTTCAATTGGGCATTTCGACCATTCATTCCTATGGGGGAATCTCTGGGATTCGAACCCGCGCCTCCAGTGGGGACTGCGACCCGAGCGCAGCGACTTAGACCGCTTGGCCATCCTGACAGCTCTTTCCTTCCCAGGTTCATTTGGGGACTTTGACACCTGGTAGCCCGCCATTCATTTCAATAGGGCATTTCGACCATTCATTCCTATGGGGGAATCTCTGGGATTCGAACCCACGCCTCCAGTGGGGACTGCGACCCGAACGCAGCGACTTAGACCGCTCGGCCATCCTGACAGCTCTTTCCTTCCCAGGTTCATTTGGGGACTTTGACACCTGGTAGCCCGCCATTCATTTCAATGGGGCATTTCGACCATTCATTCCTATGGGGGAATCTCTGGGATTCGAACCCTTGCCTCCAGTGGGGACTGCGACACAAACGCAGCGGCTTAGACCGCTCAGCCATCCTGACAGCTCTTTCCTTCCAATGTTCAATGGGGGACTTTGACACCTGGTAGCCCGCCATTCATTTCAATGGGGCATTTCGACCATTCATTCCTATGGGGGAATCTCTGGGATTCGAACCCACGCCTCCAGTGGGGACTGCGACCCGAACGCAGCGACTTAGACCGCTCAGCCATCCTGACAGCTCTTTCCTTCCCAGGTTCATTGGGGGACTTTGACACCTGGTAGCCCGCCATTCATTTCAATGGGTCATTTTGACCATTCATTCCAATGGGGGAATCTCTGGGATTCGAACCCACGCCTCCAGTGGGGACTGCGACCCGAGCGCAGCGACTTAGACCGCTTGGCCATTCTGACAGGTCTTTCCTTCCAATGTCCATTGGGGGACTTTGACACCTGGTAGCCCGCCATTCATTTCAATGGGGCATTTTGACCATTCATTCCTATGGGGGAATCTCTGGGATTCGAACCCTCGCCTCCAGTGGGGACTGCGACCCGAACGCAGCGACTTAGACCGCTCAGCCATCCTGACAGCTCTTTCCTTCCAATGTTCAATGGGGGACTTTGACACCTGGTAGCCCGCCATTCATTTCAATGGGGCATTTCGACCATTCTATCCTATGCAGAATCTCTGGGATTCGAACCCGCGCCTCCAGTGGGGACTGCGGCCCGAGCGCAGCGACTTAGACCGCTCGGCCATCCTGACAGCTCTTTCCTTCCCAGGTTCATTGGGGGACTTTGACACCTGGTAGCCCGCCATTCATTTCAATTGGGCATTTCGACCATTCATTCCTATGGGGGAATCTCTGGGATTCGAACCCACGCCTCCAGTGGGGACTGCGACCCGAGCGCAGCGACTTAGACCGCTCGGCCATCCTGACAGCTCTTTCCTTCCAAGGTTCAATGGGGGACTTTGACACCTGGTAGCCCGCCATTCATTTCAATTGGGCATTTCGACCATTCATTCCTATGGGGGAATTTCTGGGATTCGAACCCTCGCCTCCAGTGGGGAATGCGACCCAAACGCAGCGGCTTAGACCTCTCAGCCATCCTGACAGCTCTTTCCTTCCAAGGTTCAATGGGGGACTTTGACAACTGGTAGCCCGCCATTCATTTCAATTGGGCATTTCGACCATTCATTCCTATGGGGGAATCTCTGGGATTCGAACCCGCGCCTCCAGTGGGGACTGCGACCCAAACGCAGCGACTTAGACCGCTCGGCCATCCTGACAGCTCTTTCCTTCCCAGGTTCATTGGGGGACTTAGACACCTGGTAGCCCGCCATTCATTTCAATTGGGCATTTCGACCATTCATTCCTCTGGGGGAATCTCTGGGATTCGAACCCACGCCTCCAGTGGGGACTGCGACCCGAGCGCAGCGACTTAGACCGCTCGGCCATCCTGACAGCTCTTTCCTTCCAAGGTTCAATGGGGGACTTTGACACCTGGTATCCCGCCATTCATTTCAATGGGGCATTTCGACCATTCATTCCTATGGGGGAATCTCTGGGATTCGAACCCGCACCTCCAGTGGGGACTGCGACCCGAGCGCAGCGACTTAGACCGCTCGGCCATCCTGACAGCTCTTTCCTTCCCAGGTTCATTGGGGGACTTTGACACCTGGTAGCCCGCCATTCATTTCAATGGGGCATTTGGACCATTCATTCCTATGGGGGAATCTCTGGGATTCGAACCCGGGCCTCCAGTGGGGACTGCGACCCGAGCGCAGCGACTTAGACCGCTCGGCCATCCTGACAGCTCTTTCCTTCCAAGGTTCAATGGGGGACTTTGACACCTGGTAGCCCGCCATTCATTTCAATGGGGCATTTCGACCATTCATTCCTATGGGGGAATCTCTGGGATTCGAACCCTTGCCTCCAGTGGGGACTGCGACACAAACGCAGCGACTTAGACCGCTCAGCCATCCTGACAGCTCTTTCCTTCCCAGGTTCATTGGGGGACTTTGACACCTGGTAGCCCGCCATTCATTTCAATGGGGCATTTCGACCATTCATTCCGATGGGGGAATCTCTGGGATTCGAACCCACGCCTCCAGTGGGGACTGCAACCCGAACACAGCGACTTAGACCGCTCAGCCATCCTGACAGCTCTTTCCTTCCAATGTCCAATGGGGGACTTTGACACCTGGTAGCCCGCCATTCATTTCAATGGGGCATTTCGACCATTCATTCCTATGGGGGAATCTCTGGGATTTGAACCCGCGCCTCCAGTGGGGACTGCGACCCGAGCGCAGCGACTTAGACAACTCAGCCATCCTGACAGCTCTTTCCTTCCAATGTCCAATGGGGGACTTTGACACCTGGTAGCCCGCCATTCATTTCAATGGGGCATTTCGACCATTCATTCCTATGGGGGAATCTCTGGGATTCGAACCCTTGCCTCCAGTGGGGACTGCGACCCAAACGCAGCGACTTAGACCGCTCAGCCATCCTGACAGCTCTTTCCTTCCAAGGTTCATTGGGGGACTTTGACACCTGGTAGCCCGCCATTCATTTCAATTGGGCATTTCGACCATTCATTCCTATGGGGGAATCTCTGGGATTCGAACCCACGCCTCCAGTGGGGACTGCGACCCGAACGCAGCGACATAGACCGCTCAGCCATCCTGACAGCTCTTTCCTTCCCAGGTTCATTGGGGGACTTTGACACCTGGTAGCCCGCCATTCATTTCAATAGGGCATTTCGACCATTCATTCCTATGGGGGAATCTCTGGGATTCGAACCCACGCCTCCAGTGGGGACTGCGACCCGAACGCAGCAACTTAGACCGCTCGGCCATCCTGACAGCTCTTTCCTTCCCAGGTTCATTTGGGGACTTTGACACCTGGTAGCCCGCCATTCATTTCAATGGGGCATTTCGACCATTCATTCCTATGGGGGAATCTCTGGGATTCGAACCCTTGCCTCCAGTGGGGACTGCGACACAAACGCAGCGACTTAGACCGCTCAGCCATCCTGACAGCTCTTTCCTTCCCAGGTTCATTGGGGGACTTTGACACCTGGTAGCCCGCCATTCATTTCAATGGGGCATTTCGACCATTCATTCCTATGGGGGAATCTCTGGGATTCGAACCCACGCCTCCAGTGGGGATTGCGACCCGAACACAGCGACTTAGACCGCTCAGCCATCCTGACAGCTCTTTCCTTCCAATGTCCAATGGGGGACTTTGACACCTGGTAGCCCGCCGTTCATTTCAATGGGGCATTTCGACCATTCATTCCTATGGGGGAATCTCTGGGATTCGAACCCGCGCCTCCAGTGGGGACTGCGACCCGAGTGCAGCGACTTAGACCGCTTGGCCATTCTGACAGGTCTTTCCTTCCAATGTCCATTGGGGGACTTTGACACCTGGTAGCCCGCCATTCATTTCAATGGGGTTTTTCGACCATTCATTCCTATGGGGGAATCTCTGGGATTCGAACCCTTGCCTCCAATGGGGACTGTGACCCAAACGCAGCGACTTAGACCGCTCAGCCATCCTGACAGCTCTTTCCTTCCCAGGTTCATTGGGGGACTTTGACACCTGGTAGCCCGCCATTCATTTCAATGGGGCATTTTGACCATTCATTCCAATGGGGGAATCTCTGGGATTCGAACCCACGCCTCCAGTGGGGACTGCGACCTGAACGCAGCGACTTAGACCACTCGGCCATCCTGACAGCTCTTTCCTTCCCAGGTTCATTTGGGGACTTTGACACCTGGTAGCCCGCCATTCATTTCAATGGGGCATTTCGACCATTCATTCCTATGGGGGAATCTCTGGGATTCGAACCCTCGCCTCCAGTGGGGAATGCGACCCGAAAGCATCGACTTAGACCGCTCGGCCATCCTGACAGCTCTTTCCTTCCCAGGTTCATTGGGGGACTTTGACACCTGGTAGCCCGCCATTCATTTCAATGGGGCATTTCGACCATTCATTCCTATGGGGGAATCTCTGGGATTCGAACCCTCGCCTCCAGTGGGGACTGCGACCCGAACGCAGCGACTTAGACCGCTCGGCCATCCTGACAGCTCTTTCCTTCCAAGTTTCAATGGGGGACTTTGACACCTGGTAGCCCGCCATTCATTTCAATTGGGCATTTCGACCATTCATTCCTATGGGGGAATCTCTGGGATTCGAACCCTCGCCTCCAGTGGGGACTGCGACCCGAACGCAGCGACTTAGACCGCTCGGCCATCCTGACAGCTCTTTCCTTCCAAGTTTCTATGGGGGACTTTGACACCTGGTAGCCCGCCATTCATTTCAATTGGGCATTTCGACCATTCATTCCTATGGGGGAATCTCTGGGATTCGAACCCTCGCCTCCAGTGGGGACTGCGACCCGAACGCAGCGGCTTAGACCGCTCAGCCATCCTGACAGCTCTTTCCTTCCAATGTTCAATGGGGGACTTTGACACCTGGTAGCCCGCCATTCATTTCAATGGGTCATTTCGACCATTCATTCCTATGGGGGAATCTCTGGGATTCGAACCCACGCCTCCAGTGGGGACTGCGACCCGAACGCAGCGACTTAGACCGCTCAGCCATCCTGACAGCTCTTTCCTTCCCAGGTTCATTGGGGGACTTTGACACCTGGTATCCCGCCATTCATTTCAATGGTGCATTTCGACCATTCATTCCTATGGGGGAATCTCTGGGATTCGAACCCTCGCCTCCATTGGGGACTGCGACCCGAACGCAGCGACTTAGACCGCTCAGCCATCCTGACAGCTCTTTCCTTCCCAGGTTCATTGGGGGACTTTGACACCTGGTAGCCCGCCATTCATTTCAATTGGGCATTTTGACCATTCATTCCTCTGGGGGAATCTCTGGGATTCGAACCCACGCCTCCAGTGGGGACTGCGACCCGAGCGCAGCGACTTAGACCGCTCGGCCATCCTGACAGCTCTTTCCTTCCAAGGTTCAATGGGGGACTTTGACACCTGGTATCCCGCCATTCATTTCAATGGGGCATTTCGACCATTCATTCCTATGGGGGAATCTCTGGGATTCGAACCCGCGCCTCCAGTGGGGACTGCGACCCGAGTGCAGCGACTTAGACCGCTCGGCCATCCTGACAGCTCTTTCCTTCCCAGGTTCATTGGGGGACTTTGACACCTGGTAGCCCGCCATTCATTTCAATGGGGCATTTTGACCATTCATTCCTATGGGGGAATCTCTGGGATTCGAATCCTCGCCTCCAGTGGGGACTGCGACCCGAACGCAGCGACTTAGACCGCTCAGCCATCCTGACAGCTCTTTCCTTCCAATGTTCAATGGCGGACTTTGACACCTTGTAGCCCGCCATTCATTTCAATGGGGCATTTCGACCATTCTATCCTATGGGGGAATCTCTGGGATTCGAACCCGCGCCTCCAGTGGGGACTGCGACCCGAGCGCAGCGACTTAGACCGCTCGGCCATCCTGACAGCTCTTTCCTTCCCAGGTTCATTGGGGGACTTTGACACCTGGTAGCCCGCCATTCATTTCAATTGGGCATTTCGACCATTCATTCCTATGGGGGAATCTCTGGGATTCGAACCCACGCCTCCAGTGGGGACTGCGACCCGAGCGCAGCGACTTAGACCGCTCGGCCATCCTGACAGCTCTTTCCTTCCAAGGTTCAATGGGGGACTTTGACACCTGGTAGCCCGCCATTCATTTCAATTGGGCATTTCGACCATTCATTCCTATCGGGGAATTTCTGGGATTCGAACCCTCGCCTCCAGTGGGGACTGCGACCCGAACGCAGCGGCTTAGACCGCTCAGCCATCCTGACAGCTCTTTCCTTCCAAGGTTCAATGGGGGACTTTGACACCTGGTAGCCCGCCATTCATTTCAATTGGGCATTTCGACCATTCATTCCTATGGGGGAATCTCTGGGATTCGAACCCGCGCCTCCAGTGGGGACTGCGACCCGAGCGCAGCGACTTAGACCGCTTGGCCATTCTGACAGGTCTTTCCTTCCAATGTCCATTGGGGGACTTTGACACCTGGTAGCCCGCCATTCATTTCAATGGGGCATTTCGACCATTCATTCCTATGGGGGAATCTCTGGGATTCGAACCCTTGCCTCCAGTGGGGACTGCGACCCGAACGCAGCAGCTTAGACCGCTCAGCCATCCTGACAGCTCTTTCCTTCCAATGTTCAATGGGGGACTTTGACACCTGGTAGCCCGCCATTCATTTCAATGGGGCATTTCGACCATTCATTCCTATGGGGGAATCTCTGGGATTCGAAACCACGCCTCCAGTGGGGACTGCGACCCGAACGCAGCGACTTAGACCGCTCAGCCATCCTGACAGCTCTTTCCTTCCCAGGTTCATTGGGGGACTTTGACACCTGGTAACCCTCGCCTCCAGTGGGGACTGCGACCCGAACGCAGCGGCTTAGACCGCTCAGCCATCCTGACAGCTCTTTCCTTCCAAGGTTCAATGGGGGACTTTGACACCTGGTAGCCCGCCATTCATTTCAATTGGGCATTTCGACCATTCATTCCTATGGGGGAATCTCTGGGATTCGAACCCGCGCCTCCAGTGGGGACTGCGACCCGAGCGCAGCGACTTAGACCGCTTGGCCATTCTGACAGGTCTTTCCTTCCAATGTCCATTGGGGGACTTTGACACCTGGTAGCCCGCCATTCATTTCAATGGGGCATTTCGACCATTCATTCCTATGGGGGAATCTCTGGGATTCGAACCCTTGCCTCCAGTGGGGACTGCGACCCGAACGCAGCAGCTTAGACCGCTCAGCCATCCTGACAGCTCTTTCCTTCCAATGTTCAATGGGGGACTTTGACACCTGGTAGCCCGCCATTCATTTCAATGGGGCATTTCGACCATTCATTCCTATGGGGGAATCTCTGGGATTCGAACCCACGCCTCCAGTGGGGACTGCGACCCGAACGCAGCGACTTAGACCGCTCAGCCATCCTGACAGCTCTTTCCTTCCCAGGTTCATTGGGGGACTTTGACACCTGGTATCCCGCCATTCATTTCAATGGGGCATTTCGACCATTCATTCCTATGGGGGAATCTCTGGGATTCGAACCCTCGCCTCCATTGGGGACTGCGACCCGAACGCAGCGACTTAGACCGCTCAGCCATCCTGACAGATCTTTCCTTCCCAGGTTCATTGGGGGACTTTGACACCTGGTAGCCCGCCATTCATTTCAATTGGGCATTTCGACCATTCATTCCTCTGGGGGAATCTCTGGGATTCGAACCCACGCCTCCAGTGGGGACTGCGACCCGAGCGCAGCGACTTAGACCGCTCGGCCATCCTGACAGCTCTTTCCTTCCAAGGTTCAATGGGGGACTTTGACACCTGGTATCCCGCCATTCATTTCAATGGGGCATTTCGACCATTCATTCCTACGGGGGAATCTCTGGGATTCGAACCCGCGCCTCCAGTGGGGACTGCGACCCGAGTGCAGCGACTTAGACCGCTCGGCCATCCTGACAGCTCTTTCCTTCCCAGGTTCATTGGGGGACTTTGACACCTGGTATCCCGCCATTCATTTCAATGGGGCATTTCGACCATTCATTCCTATGGGGGAATCTCTGGGATTCGAACCCGCGCCTCCAGTGGGGACTGCGACCCGAGTGCAGCGACTTAGACCGCTCGGCCATCCTGACAGCTCTTTCCTTCCCAGGTTCATTGGGGGACTTTGACACCTGGTAGCCCGCCATTCATTTCAATGGGGCATTTTGACCATTCATTCCTATGGGGGAATCTCTGGGATTCGAACCCACGCCTCCAGTGGGGACTGCGACCCGAGCGCAGCGACTTAGACCGCTCGGCCATCCTGACAGCTCTTTCCTTCCAAGGTTCAATGGGGGACTTTGACACCTGGTATCCCGCCATTCATTTCAATGGGGCATTTCGACCATTCATTCCTATGGGGGAATCTCTGGGATTCGAACCCGCACCTCCAGTGGGGACTGCGACCCGAGCGCAGCGACTTTGACCGCTCGGCCATCCTGACAGCTCTTTCCTTCCCAGGTTCATTGGGGGACTTTGACACCTGGTAGCCCGCCATTCATTTCAATGGGGCATTTGGACCATTCATTCCTATGGGGGAATCTCTGGGATTCGAACCCGGGCCTCCAGTGGGGACTGCGACCCGAGCGCAGCGACTTAGACCGCTCGGCCATCCTGACAGCTCTTTCCTTCCAAGGTTCAATGGGGGACTTTGACACCTGGTAGCCCGCCATTCATTTCAATGGGGCATTTCGACCATTCATTCCTATGGGGGAATCTCTGGGATTCGAACCCTTGCCTCCAGTGGGGACTGCGACACAAACGCAGCGACTTAGACCGCTCAGCCATCCTGACAGCTCTTTCCTTCCCAGGTTCATTGGGGGACTTTGACACCTGGTAGCCCGCCATTCATTTCAATGGGGCATTTCGACCATTCATTCCTATGGGGGAATCTCTGGGATTCGAACCCACGCCTCCAGTGGGGACTGCGACCCGAACACAGCGACTTAGACCGCTCAGCCATCCTGACAGCTCTTTCCTTCCAATGTCCAATGGGGGACTTTGACACCTGGTAGCCCGCCATTCATTTCAATGGGGCATTTCGACCATTCATTCCTATGGGGGAATCTCTGGGATTTGAACCCGCGCCTCCAGTGGGGACTGCGACCCGAGCGCAGCGACTTAGACAACTCAGCCATCCTGACAGCTCTTTCCTTCCAATGTCCAATGGGGGACTTTGACACCTGGTAGCCCGCCATTCATTTCAATGGGGCATTTCGACCATTCATTCCTATGGGGGAATCTCTGGGATTCGAACCCTTGCCTCCAGTGGGGACTGCGACCCAAACGCAGCGACTTAGACCGCTCAGCCATCCTGACAGCTCTTTCCTTCCAAGGTTCATTGGGGGACTTTGACACCTGGTAGCCCGCCATTCATTTCAATTGGGCATTTCGACCATTCATTCCTATGGGGGAATCTCTGGGATTCGAACCCACGCCTCCAGTGGGGACTGCGACCCGAACGCAGCGACATAGACCGCTCAGCCATCCTGACAGCTCTTTCCTTCCCAGGTTCATTGGGGGACTTTGACACCTGGTAGCCCGCCATTCATTTCAATAGGGCATTTCGACCATTCATTCCTATGGGGGAATCTCTGGGATTCGAACCCACGCCTCCAGTGGGGACTGCGACCCGAACGCAGCAACTTAGACCGCTCGGCCATCCTGACAGCTCTTTCCTTCCCAGGTTCATTTGGGGACTTTGACACCTGGTAGCCCGCCATTCATTTCAATGGGGCATTTCGACCATTCATTCCTATGGGGGAATCTCTGGGATTCGAACCCTTGCCTCCAGTGGGGACTGCGACACAAACGCAGCGACTTAGACCGCTCAGCCATCCTGACAGCTCTTTCCTTCCCAGGTTCATTGGGGGACTTTGACACCTGGTAGCCCGCCATTCATTTCAATGGGGCATTTCGACCATTCATTCCTATGGGGGAATCTCTGGGATTCGAACCCACGCCTCCAGTGGGGATTGCGACCCGAACACAGCGACTTAGACCGCTCAGCCATCCTGACAGCTCTTTCCTTCCAATGTCCAATGGGGGACTTTGACACCTGGTAGCCCGCCGTTCATTTCAATGGGGCATTTCGACCATTCATTCCTATGGGGGAATCTCTGGGATTCGAACCCGCGCCTCCAGTGGGGACTGCGACCCGAGTGCAGCGACTTAGACCGCTTGGCCATTCTGACAGGTCTTTCCTTCCAATGTCCATTGGGGGACTTTGACACCTGGTAGCCCGCCATTCATTTCAATGGGGTTTTTCGACCATTCATTCCTATGGGGGAATCTCTGGGATTCGAACCCTTGCCTCCAATGGGGACTGTGACCCAAACGCAGCGACTTAGACCGCTCAGCCATCCTGACAGCTCTTTCCTTCCCAGGTTCATTGGGGGACTTTGACACCTGGTAGCCCGCCGTTCATTTCAATGGGGCATTTTGACCATTCATTCCAATGGGGGAATCTCTGGGATTCGAACCCACGCCTCCAGTGGGGACTGCGACCCGAACGCAGCGACTTAGACCACTCGGCCATCCTGACAGCTCTTTCCTTCCCAGGTTCATTTGGGGACTTTGACACCTGGTAGCCCGCCATTCATTTCAATGGGGCATTTCGACCATTCATTCCTATGGGGGAATCTCTGGGATTCGAACCCTCGCCTCCAGTGGGGAATGCGACCCGAAAGCATCGACTTAGACCGCTCGGCCATCCTGACAGCTCTTTCCTTCCCAGGTTCATTGGGGGACTTTGACACCTGGTAGCCCGCCATTCATTTCAATGGGGCATTTCGACCATTCATTCCTATGGGGGAATCTCTGGGATTCGAACCCTCGCCTCCAGTGGGGACTGCGACCCGAACGCAGCGACTTAGACCGCTCGGCCATCCTGACAGCTCTTTCCTTCCAAGTTTCAATGGGGGACTTTGACACCTGGTAGCCCGCCATTCATTTCAATTGGGCATTTCGACCATTCATTCCTATGGGGGAATCTCTGGGATTCGAACCCTCGCCTCCAGTGGGGACTGCGACCCGAACGCAGCGACTTAGACCGCTCGGCCATCCTGACAGCTCTTTCCTTCCAAGTTTCAATGGGGGACTTTGACACCTGGTAGCCCGCCATTCATTTCAATTGGGCATTTCGACCATTCATTCCTATGGGGGAATCTCTGGGATTCGAACCCTCGCCTCCAGTGGGGACTGCGACCCGAACGCAGCGGCTTAGACCGCTCAGCCATCCTGACAGCTCTTTCCTTCCAATGTTCAATGGGGGACTTTGACACCTGGTAGCCCGCCATTCATTTCAATGGGTCATTTCGACCATTCATTCCTATGGGGGAATCTCTGGGATTCGAACCCACGCCTCCAGTGGGGACTGCGACCCGAACGCAGCGACTTAGACCGCTCAGCCATCCTGACAGCTCTTTCCTTCCCAGGTTCATTGGGGGACTTTGACACCTGGTATCCCGCCATTCATTTCAATGGTGCATTTCGACCATTCATTCCTATGGGGGAATCTCTGGGATTCGAACCCTCGCCTCCATTGGGGACTGCGACCCGAACGCAGCGACTTAGACCGCTCAGCCATCCTGACAGCTCTTTCCTTCCCAGGTTCATTGGGGGACTTTGACACCTGGTAGCCCGCCATTCATTTCAATTGGGCATTTTGACCATTCATTCCTCTGGGGGAATCTCTGGGATTCGAACCCACGCCTCCAGTGGGGACTGCGACCCGAGCGCAGCGACTTAGACCGCTCGGCCATCCTGACAGCTCTTTCCTTCCAAGGTTCAATGGGGGACTTTGACACCTGGTATCCCGCCATTCATTTCAATGGGGCATTTCGACCATTCATTCCTATGGGGGAATCTCTGGGATTCGAACCCGCGCCTCCAGTGGGGACTGCGACCCGAGTGCAGCGACTTAGACCGCTCGGCCATCCTGACAGCTCTTTCCTTCCCAGGTTCATTGGGGGACTTTGACACCTGGTAGCCCGCCATTCATTTCAATGGGGCATTTTGACCATTCATTCCTATGGGGGAATCTCTGGGATTCGAATCCTCGCCTCCAGTGGGGACTGCGACCCGAACGCAGCGACTTAGACCGCTCAGCCATCCTGACAGCTCTTTCCTTCCAATGTTCAATGGCGGACTTTGACACCTTGTAGCCCGCCATTCATTTCAATGGGGCATTTCGACCATTCTATCCTATGGGGGAATCTCTGGGATTCGAACCCGCGCCTCCAGTGGGGACTGCGACCCGAGCGCAGCGACTTAGACCGCTCGGCCATCCTGACAGCTCTTTCCTTCCCAGGTTCATTGGGGGACTTTGACACCTGGTAGCCCGCCATTCATTTCAATTGGGCATTTCGACCATTCATTCCTATGGGGGAATCTCTGGGATTCGAACCCACGCCTCCAGTGGGGACTGCGACCCGAGCGCAGCGACTTAGACCGCTCGGCCATCCTGACAGCTCTTTCCTTCCAAGGTTCAATGGGGGACTTTGACACCTGGTAGCCCGCCATTCATTTCAATTGGGCATTTCGACCATTCATTCCTATCGGGGAATTTCTGGGATTCGAACCCTCGCCTCCAGTGGGGACTGCGACCCGAACGCAGCGGCTTAGACCGCTCAGCCATCCTGACAGCTCTTTCCTTCCAAGGTTCAATGGGGGACTTTGACACCTGGTAGCCCGCCATTCATTTCAATTGGGCATTTCGACCATTCATTCCTATGGGGGAATCTCTGGGATTCGAACCCGCGCCTCCAGTGGGGACTGCGACCCGAGCGCAGCGACTTAGACCGCTTGGCCATTCTGACAGGTCTTTCCTTCCAATGTCCATTGGGGGACTTTGACACCTGGTAGCCCGCCATTCATTTCAATGGGGCATTTCGACCATTCATTCCTATGGGGGAATCTCTGGGATTCGAACCCTTGCCTCCAGTGGGGACTGCGACCCGAACGCAGCAGCTTAGACCGCTCAGCCATCCTGACAGCTCTTTCCTTCCAATGTTCAATGGGGGACTTTGACACCTGGTAGCCCGCCATTCATTTCAATGGGGCATTTCGACCATTCATTCCTATGGGGGAATCTCTGGGATTCGAACCCACGCCTCCAGTGGGGACTGCGACCCGAACGCAGCGACTTAGACCGCTCAGCCATCCTGACAGCTCTTTCCTTCCCAGGTTCATTGGGGGACTTTGACACCTGGTAACCCTCGCCTCCAGTGGGGACTGCGACCCGAACGCAGCGGCTTAGACCGCTCAGCCATCCTGACAGCTCTTTCCTTCCAAGGTTCAATGGGGGACTTTGACACCTGGTAGCCCGCCATTCATTTCAATTGGGCATTTCGACCATTCATTCCTATGGGGGAATCTCTGGGATTCGAACCCGCGCCTCCAGTGGGGACTGCGACCCGAGCGCAGCGACTTAGACCGCTTGGCCATTCTGACAGGTCTTTCCTTCCAATGTCCATTGGGGGACTTTGACACCTGGTAGCCCGCCATTCATTTCAATGGGGCATTTCGACCATTCATTCCTATGGGGGAATCTCTGGGATTCGAACCCTTGCCTCCAGTGGGGACTGCGACCCGAACGCAGCAGCTTAGACCGCTCAGCCATCCTGACAGCTCTTTCCTTCCAATGTTCAATGGGGGACTTTGACACCTGGTAGCCCGCCATTCATTTCAATGGGGCATTTCGACCATTCATTCCTATGGGGGAATCTCTGGGATTCGAACCCACGCCTCCAGTGGGGACTGCGACCCGAACGCAGCGACTTAGACCGCTCAGCCATCCTGACAGCTCTTTCCTTCCCAGGTTCATTGGGGGACTTTGACACCTGGTATCCCGCCATTCATTTCAATGGGGCATTTCGACCATTCATTCCTATGGGGGAATCTCTGGGATTCGAACCCTCGCCTCCATTGGGGACTGCGACCCGAACGCAGCGACTTAGACCGCTCAGCCATCCTGACAGCTCTTTCCTTCCCAGGTTCATTGGGGGACTTTGACACCTGGTAGCCCGCCATTCATTTCAATTGGGCATTTCGACCATTCATTCCTCTGGGGGAATCTCTGGGATTCGAACCCACGCCTCCAGTGGGGACTGCGACCCGAGCGCAGCGACTTAGACCGCTCGGCCATCCTGACAGCTCTTTCCTTCCAAGGTTCAATGGGGGACTTTGACACCTGGTATCCCGCCATTCATTTCAATGGGGCATTTCGACCATTCATTCCTACGGGGGAATCTCTGGGATTCGAACCCGCGCCTCCAGTGGGGACTGCGACCCGAGTGCAGCGACTTAGACCGCTCGGCCATCCTGACAGCTCTTTCCTTCCCAGGTTCATTGGGGGACTTTGACACCTGGTATCCCGCCATTCATTTCAATGGGGCATTTCGACCATTCATTCCTATGGGGGAATCTCTGGGATTCGAACCCGCGCCTCCAGTGGGGACTGCGACCCGAGTGCAGCGACTTAGACCGCTCGGCCATCCTGACAGCTCTTTCCTTCCCAGGTTCATTGGGGGACTTTGACACCTGGTAGCCCGCCATTCATTTCAATGGGGCATTTTGACCATTCATTCCTATGGGGGAATCTCTGGGATTCGAACCCACGCCTCCAGTGGGGACTGCGACCCGAGCGCAGCGACTTAGACCGCTCGGCCATCCTGACAGCTCTTTCCTTCCAAGGTTCAATGGGGGACTTTGACACCTGGTATCCCGCCATTCATTTCAATGGGGCATTTCGACCATTCATTCCTATGGGGGAATCTCTGGGATTCGAACCCGCACCTCCAGTGGGGACTGCGACCCGAGCGCAGCGACTTTGACCGCTCGGCCATCCTGACAGCTCTTTCCTTCCCAGGTTCATTGGGGGACTTTGACACCTGGTAGCCCGCCATTCATTTCAATGGGGCATTTGGACCATTCATTCCTATGGGGGAAACTCTGGGATTCGAACCCGGGCCTCCAGTGGGGACTGCGACCCGAGCGCAGCGACTTAGACCGCTCGGCCATCCTGACAGCTCTTTCCTTCCAAGGTTCAATGGGGGACTTTGACACCTGGTAGCCCGCCATTCATTTCAATGGGGCATTTCGACCATTCATTCCTATGGGGGAATCTCTGGGATTCGAACCCTTGCCTCCAGTGGGGACTGCGACACAAACGCAGCGACTTAGACCGCTCAGCCATCCTGACAGCTCTTTCCTTCCCAGGTTCATTGGGGGACTTTGACACCTGGTAGCCCGCCATTCATTTCAATGGGGCATTTCGACCATTCATTCCTATGGGGGAATCTCTGGGATTCGAACCCACGCCTCCAGTGGGGACTGCGACCCGAACACAGCGACTTAGACCGCTCAGCCATCCTGACAGCTCTTTCCTTCCAATGTCCAATGGGGGACTTTGACACCTGGTAGCCCGCCATTCATTTCAATGGGGCATTTCGACCATTCATTCCTATGGGGGAATCTCTGGGATTTGAACCCGCGCCTCCAGTGGGGACTGCGACCCGAGCGCAGCGACTTAGACAACTTAGCCATCCTGACAGCTCTTTCCTTCCAATGTCCAATGGGGGACTTTGACACCTGGTAGCCCGCCATTCATTTCAATGGGGCATTTCGACCATTCATTCCTATGGGGGAATCTCTGGGATTCGAACCCTTGCCTCCAGTGGGGACTGCGACCCAAACGCAGCCACTTAGACCGCTCAGCCATCCTGACAGCTCTTTCCTTCCAAGGTTCATTGGGGGACTTTGACACCTGGTAGCCCGCCATTCATTTCAATTGGGCATTTCGACCATTCATTCCTATGGGGGAATCTCTGGGATTCGAACCCACGCCTCCAGTGGGGACTGCGACCCGAACGCAGCGACATAGACCGCTCAGCCATCCTGACAGCTCTTTCCTTCCCAGGTTCATTGGGGGACTTTGACACCTGGTAGCCCGCCATTCATTTCAATAGGGCATTTCGACCATTCATTCCTATGGGGGAATCTCTGGGATTCGAACCCACGCCTCCAGTGGGGACTGCGACCCGAACGCAGCGACTTAGACCGCTCGGCCATCCTGACAGCTCTTTCCTTCCCAGGTTCATTTGGGGACTTTGACACCTGGTAGCCCGCCATTCATTTCAATGGGGCATTTCGACCATTCAATCCTATGGGGGAATCTCTGGGATTCGAACCCTTGCCTCCAGTGGGGACTGCGACACAAACGCAGCGACTTAGACCGCTCAGCCATCCTGACAGCTCTTTCCTTCCCAGGTTCATTGGGGGACTTTGACACCTGGTAGCCCGCCATTCATTTCAATGGGGCATTTCGACCATTCATTCCTATGGGGGAATCTCTGGGATTCGAACCCACGCCTCCAGTGGGGATTGCGACCCGAACACAGCGACTTAGACCGCTCAGCCATCCTGACAGCTCTTTCCTTCCAATGTCCAATGGGGGACTTTGACACCTGGTAGCCCGCCGTTCATTTCAATGGGGCATTTCGACCATTCATTCCTATGGGGGAATCTCTGGGATTCGAACCCGCGCCTCCAGTGGGGACTGCGACCCGAGCGCAGCGACTTAGACCGCTTGGCCATTCTGACAGGTCTTTCCTTCCAATGTCCATTGGGGGACTTTGACACCTGGTAGCCCGCCATTCATTTCAATGGGGCATTTCGACCATTCATTCCTATGGGGGAATCTCTGGGATTCGAACCCACGCCTCCAGTGGGGACTGTGACCCAAACGCAGCGACTTAGACCGCTCAGCCATCCTGACAGCTCTTTCCTTCCCAGGTTCATTGGGGGACTTTGACACCTGGTAGCCCGCCATTCATTTCAATGGGGCATTTTGACCATTCATTCCAATGGGGGAATCTCTGGGATTCGAACCCACGCCTCCAGTGGGGACTGCGACCCGAACGCAGCGACTTAGACCGCTCGGCCATCCTGACAGCTCTTTCCTTCCCAGGTTCATTTGGGGACTTTGACACCTGGTAGCCCGCCATTCATTTCAATTGGGCATTTCGACCATTCATTCCTCTGGGGGAATCTCTGGGATTCGAACCCACGCCTCCAGTGGGGACTGCGACCCGAGCGCAGCGACTTAGACCGCTCGGCCATCCTGACAGCTCTTTCCTTCCAAGTTTCAATGGGGGACTTTGACACCTGGTAGCCCGCCATTCATTTCAATTGGGCATTTCGACCATTCATTCCTATGGGGGAATCTCTGGGATTCGAACCCTCGCCTCCAGTGGGGACTGCGACCCGAACGCAGCGGCTTAGACCGCTCAGCCATCCTGACAGCTCTTTCCTTCCAATGTTCAATGGGGGACTTTGACACCTGGTAGCCCGCCATTCATTTCAATGGGGCATTTCGACCATTCATTCCTATGGGGGAATCTCTGGGATTCGAACCCACGCCTCCAGTGGGGACTGCGACCCGAACGCAGCGACTTAGACCGCTCAGCCATCCTGACAGCTCTTTCCTTCCCAGGTTCATTGGGGGACTTTGACACCTGGTATCCCGCCATTCATTTCAATGGTGCATTTCGACCATTCATTCCTATGGGGGAATCTCTGGGATTCGAACCCTCGCCTCCATTGGGGACTGCGACCCGAACGCAGCGACTTAGACCGCTCAGCCATCCTGACAGCTCTTTCCTTCCCAGGTTCATTGTGGGACTTTGACACCTGGTAGCCCGCCATTCATTTCAATTGGGCATTTTGACCATTCATTCCTCTGGGGGAATCTCTGGGATTCGAACCCACGCCTCCAGTGGGGACTGCGACCCGAGCGCAGCGACTTAGACCGCTCGGCCATCCTGACAGCTCTTTCCTTCCAAGGTTCAATGGGGGACTTTGACACCTGGTATCCCGCCATTCATTTCAATGGGGCATTTCGACCATTCATTCCTATGGGGGAATCTCTGGGATTCGAACCCGCGCCTCCAGTGGGGACTGCGACCCGAGTGCAGCGACTTAGACCGCTCGGCCATCCTGACAGCTCTTTCCTTCCCAGGTTCATTGGGGGACTTTGACACCTGGTAGCCCGCCATTCATTTCAATGGGGCATTTTGACCATTCATTCCTATGGGGGAATCTCTGGGATTCGAATCCTCGCCTCCAGTGGGGACTGCGACCCGAACGCAGCGACTTAGACCGCTCAGCCATCCTGACAGCTCTTTCCTTCCAATGTTCAATGGCGGACTTTGACACCTTGTAGCCCGCCATTCATTTCAATGGGGCATTTCGACCATTCTATCCTATGGGGGAATCTCTGGGATTCGAACCCGCGCCTCCAGTGGGGACTGCGACCCGAGCGCAGCGACTTAGACCGCTCGGCCATCCTGACAGCTCTTTCCTTCCCAGGTTCATTGGGGGACTTTGACACCTGGTAGCCCGCCATTCATTTCAATTGGGCATTTCGACCATTCATTCCTATGGGGGAATCTCTGGGATTCGAACCCACGCCTCCAGTGGGGACTGCGACCCGAGCGCAGCGACTTAGACCGCTCGGCCATCCTGACAGCTCTTTCCTTCCAAGGTTCAATGGGGGACTTTGACACCTGGTAGCCCGCCATTCATTTCAATTGGGCATTTCGACCATTCATTCCTATCGGGGAATTTCTGGGATTCGAACCCTCGCCTCCAGTGGGGACTGCGACCCGAACGCAGCGGCTTAGACCGCTCAGCCATCCTGACAGCTCTTTCCTTCCAAGGTTCAATGGGGGACTTTGACACCTGGTAGCCCGCCATTCATTTCAATTGGGCATTTCGACCATTCATTCCTATGGGGGAATCTCTGGGATTCGAACCCGCGCCTCCAGTGGGGACTGCGACCCGAGCGCAGCGACTTAGACCGCTTGGCCATTCTGACAGGTCTTTCCTTCCAATGTCCATTGGGGGACTTTGACACCTGGTAGCCCGCCATTCATTTCAATGGGGCATTTCGACCATTCATTCCTATGGGGGAATCTCTGGGATTCGAACCCTTGCCTCCAGTGGGGACTGCGACCCGAACGCAGCAGCTTAGACCGCTCAGCCATCCTGACAGCTCTTTCCTTCCAATGTTCAATGGGGGACTTTGACACCTGGTAGCCCGCCATTCATTTCAATGGGGCATTTCGACCATTCATTCCTATGGGGGAATCTCTGGGATTCGAACCCACGCCTCCAGTGGGGACTGCGACCCGAACGCAGCGACTTAGACCGCTCAGCCATCCTGACAGCTCTTTCCTTCCCAGGTTCATTGGGGGACTTTGACACCTGGTAACCCTCGCCTCCAGTGGGGACTGCGACCCGAACGCAGCGGCTTAGACCGCTCAGCCATCCTGACAGCTCTTTCCTTCCAAGGTTCAATGGGGGACTTTGACACCTGGTAGCCCGCCATTCATTTCAATTGGGCATTTCGACCATTCATTCCTATGGGGGAATCTCTGGGATTCGAACCCGCGCCTCCAGTGGGGACTGCGACCCGAGCGCAGCGACTTAGACCGCTTGGCCATTCTGACAGGTCTTTCCTTCCAATGTCCATTGGGGGACTTTGACACCTGGTAGCCCGCCATTCATTTCAATGGGGCATTTCGACCATTCATTCCTATGGGGGAATCTCTGGGATTCGAACCCTTGCCTCCAGTGGGGACTGCGACCCGAACGCAGCAGCTTAGACCGCTCAGCCATCCTGACAGCTCTTTCCTTCCAATGTTCAATGGGGGACTTTGACACCTGGTAGCCCGCCATTCATTTCAATGGGGCATTTCGACCATTCATTCCTATGGGGGAATCTCTGGGATTCGAACCCACGCCTCCAGTAGGGACTGCGACCCGAACGCAGCGACTTAGACCGCTCAGCCATCCTGACAGCTCTTTCCTTCCCAGGTTCATTGGGGGACTTTGACACCTGGTATCCCGCCATTCATTTCAATGGGGCATTTCGACCATTCATTCCTATGGGGGAATCTCTGGGATTCGAACCCTCGCCTCCATTGGGGACTGCGACCCGAACGCAGCGACTTAGACCGCTCAGCCATCCTGACAGCTCTTTCCTTCCCAGGTTCATTGGGGGACTTTGACACCTGGTAGCCCGCCATTCATTTCAATTGGGCATTTCGACCATTCATTCCTCTGGGGGAATCTCTGGGATTCGAACCCACGCCTCCAGTGGGGACTGCGACCCGAGCGCAGCGACTTAGACCGCTCGGCCATCCTGACAGCTCTTTCCTTCCAAGGTTCAATGGGGGACTTTGACACCTGGTATCCCGCCATTCATTTCAATGGGGCATTTCGACCATTCATTCCTACGGGGGAATCTCTGGGATTCGAACCCGCGCCTCCAGTGGGGACTGCGACCCGAGTGCAGCGACTTAGACCGCTCGGCCATCCTGACAGCTCTTTCCTTCCCAGGTTCATTGGGGGACTTTGACACCTGGTATCCCGCCATTCATTTCAATGGGGCATTTCGACCATTCATTCCTATGGGGGAATCTCTGGGATTCGAACCCGCGCCTCCAGTGGGGACTGCGACCCGAGTGCAGCGACTTAGACCGCTCGGCCATCCTGACAGCTCTTTCCTTCCCAGGTTCATTGGGGGACTTTGACACCTGGTAGCCCGCCATTCATTTCAATGGGGCATTTTGACCATTCATTCCTATGGGGGAATCTCTGGGATTCGAACCCACGCCTCCAGTGGGGACTGCGACCCGAGCGCAGCGACTTAGACCGCTCGGCCATCCTGACAGCTCTTTCCTTCCAAGGTTCAATGGGGGACTTTGACACCTGGTATCCCGCCATTCATTTCAATGGGGCATTTCGACCATTCATTCCTATGGGGGAATCTCTGGGATTCGAACCCGCACCTCCAGTGGGGACTGCGACCCGAGCGCAGCGACTTTGACCGCTCGGCCATCCTGACAGCTCTTTCCTTCCCAGGTTCATTGGGGGACTTTGACACCTGGTAGCCCGCCATTCATTTCAATGGGGCATTTGGACCATTCATTCCTATGGGGGAAACTCTGGGATTCGAACCCGGGCCTCCAGTGGGGACTGCGACCCGAGCGCAGCGACTTAGACCGTTCGGCCATCCTGACAGCTCTTTCCTTCCAAGGTTCAATGGGGGACTTTGACACCTGGTAGCCCGCCATTCATTTCAATGGGGCATTTCGACCATTCATTCCTATGGGGGAATCTCTGGGATTCGAACCCTTGCCTCCAGTGGGGACTGCGACACAAACGCAGCGACTTAGACCGCTCAGCCATCCTGACAGCTCTTTCCTTCCCAGGTTCATTGGGGGACTTTGACACCTGGTAGCCCGCCATTCATTTCAATGGGGCATTTCGACCATTCATTCCTATGGGGGAATCTCTGGGATTCGAACCCACGCCTCCAGTGGGGACTGCGACCCGAACACAGCGACTTAGACCGCTCAGCCATCCTGACAGCTCTTTCCTTCCAATGTCCAATGGGGGACTTTGACACCTGGTAGCCCGCCATTCATTTCAATGGGGCATTTCGACCATTCATTCCTATGGGGGAATCTCTGGGATTTGAACCCGCGCCTCCAGTGGGGACTGCGACCCGAGCGCAGCGACTTAGACAACTTAGCCATCCTGACAGCTCTTTCCTTCCAATGTCCAATGGGGGACTTTGACACCTGGTAGCCCGCCATTCATTTCAATGGGGCATTTCGACCATTCATTCCTATGGGGGAATCTCTGGGATTCGAACCCTTGCCTCCAGTGGGGACTGCGACCCAAACGCAGCCACTTAGACCGCTCAGCCATCCTGACAGCTCTTTCCTTCCAAGGTTCATTGGGGGACTTTGACACCTGGTAGCCCGCCATTCATTTCAATTGGGCATTTCGACCATTCATTCCTATGGGGGAATCTCTGGGATTCGAACCCACGCCTCCAGTGGGGACTGCGACCCGAACGCAGCGACATAGACCGCTCAGCCATCCTGACAGCTCTTTCCTTCCCAGGTTCATTGGGGGACTTTGACACCTGGTAGCCCGCCATTCATTTCAATAGGGCATTTCGACCATTCATTCCTATGGGGGAATCTCTGGGATTCGAACCCACGCATCCAGTGGGGACTGCGACCCGAACGCAGCGACTTAGACCGCTCGGCCATCCTGACAGCTCTTTCCTTCCCAGGTTCATTTGGGGACTTTGACACCTGGTAGCCCGCCATTCATTTCAATGGGGCATTTCGACCATTCAATCCTATGGGGGAATCTCTGGGATTCGAACCCTTGCCTCCAGTGGGGACTGCGACACAAACGCAGCGACTTAGACCGCTCAGCCATCCTGACAGCTCTTTCCTTCCCAGGTTCATTGGGGGACTTTGACACCTGGTAGCCCGCCATTCATTTCAATGGGGCATTTCGACCATTCATTCCTATGGGGGAATCTCTGGGATTCGAACCCACGCCTCCAGTGGGGATTGCGACCCGAACACAGCGACTTAGACCGCTCAGCCATCCTGACAGCTCTTTCCTTCCAATGTCCAATGGGGGACTTTGACACCTGGTAGCCCGCCGTTCATTTCAATGGGGCATTTCGACCATTCATTCCTATGGGGGAATCTCTGGGATTCGAACCCGCGCCTCCAGTGGGGACTGCGACCCGAGCGCAGCGACTTAGACCGCTTGGCCATTCTGACAGGTCTTTCCTTCCAATGTCCATTGGGGGACTTTGACACCTGGTAGCCCGCCATTCATTTCAATGGGGCATTTCGACCATTCATTCCTATGGGGGAATCTCTGGGATTCGAACCCACGCCTCCAGTGGGGACTGTGACCCAAACGCAGCGACTTAGACCGCTCAGCCATCCTGACAGCTCTTTCCTTCCCAGGTTCATTGGGGGACTTTGACACCTGGTAGCCCGCCATTCATTTCAATGGGGCATTTTGACCATTCATTCCAATGGGGGAATCTCTGGGATTCGAACCCACGCCTCCAGTGGGGACTGCGACCCGAACGCAGCGACTTAGACCGCTCGGCCATCCTGACAGCTCTTTCCTTCCCAGGTTCATTTGGGGACTTTGACACCTGGTAGCCCACCATTCATTTCAATGGGGCATTTCGACCATTCATTCCTATGGGGGAATCTCTGGGATTCGAACCCTCGCCTCCAGTGGGGAATGCGACCCGAAAGCATCGACTTAGACCGCTCGGCCATCCTGACAGCTCTTTCCTTCCCAGGTTCATTGGGGGACTTTGACACCTGGTAGCCCGCCATTCATTTCAATGGGGCATTTCGACCATTCATTCCTATGGGGGAATCTCTGGGATTCGAACCCTCGCCTCCAGTGGGGACTGCGACCCGAACGCAGCGACTTAGACCGCTCGGCCATCCTGACAGCTCTTTCCTTCCAAGTTTCAATGGGGGACTTTGACACCTGGTAGCCCGCCATTCATTTCAATTGGGCATTTCGACCATTCATTCCTATGGGGGAATCTCTGGGATTCGAACCCTCGCCTCCAGTGGGGACTGCGACCCGAACGCAGCGGCTTAGACCGCTCAGCCATCCTGACAGCTCTTTCCTTCCAATGTTCAATGGGGGACTTTGACACCTGGTAGCCCGCCATTCATTTCAATGGGGCATTTCGACCATTCATTCCTATGGGGGAATCTCTGGGATTCGAACCCACGCCTCCAGTGGGGACTGCGACCCGAACGCAGCGACTTAGACCGCTCAGCCATCCTGACAGCTCTTTCCGTCCCAGGTTCATTGGGGGACGTTGACACCTGGTATCCCGCCATTCATTTCAATAATGCATTTCGACCATTCATTCCTATGGGGGAATCTCTGGGATTCGAACCCTCGCCTCCATTGGGGACTGCGACCCGAACGCAGCGACTTAGACCGCTCAGCCATCCTGACAGCTCTTTCCTTCCCAGGTTCATTGGGGGACTTTGACACCTGGTAGCCCGCCATTCATTTCAATTGGGCATTTTGACCATTCATTCCTCTGGGGGAATCTCTGGGATTCGAACCCACGCCTCCAGTGGGGACTGCGACCCGAGCGCAGCGACTTAGACCGCTCGGCCATCCTGACAGCTCTTTCCTTCCAAGGTTCAATGGGGGACTTTGACACCTGGTATCCCGCCATTCATTTCAATGGGGCATTTCGACCATTCATTCCTATGGGGGAATCTCTGGGATTCGAACCCACGCCTCCAGTGGGGACTGCGACCCGAACGCAGCGACTTAGACCGCTCAGCCATCCTGACAGCTCTTTCCTTCCCAGGTTCATTGGGGGACTTTGACACCTGGTATCCCGCCATTCATTTCAATGGGGCATTTCGACCATTCATTCCTATGGGGGAATCTCTGGGATTCGAACCCTCGCCTCCATTGGGGACTGCGACCCGAACGCAGCGACTTAGACCGCTCAGCCATCCTGACAGCTCTTTCCTTCCCAGGTTCATTGGGGGACTTTGACACCTGGTAGCCCGCCATTCATTTCAATGGGGCATTTTGACCATTCATTCCTATGGGGGAATCTCTGGGATTCGAACCCTCGCCTCCAGTGGGGACTGCGACCCGAACGCAGCGACTTAGACCGCTCAGCCATCCTGACAGCTCTTTCCTTCCAATGTTCAATGGCGGACTTTGACACCTGGTAGCCCGCCATTCATTTCAATGGGGCATTTCGACCATTCTATCCTATGGGGGAATCTCTGGGATTCGAACCCGCGCCTCCAGTGGGGACTGCGACCCGAGCGCAGCGACTTAGACCGCTCGGCCATCCTGACAGCTCTTTCCTTCCAAGGTTCAATGGGGGACTTTGACACCTGGTAGCCCGCCATTCATTTCAATTGGGCATTTCGACCATTCATTCCTATGGGGGAATCTCTGGGATTCGAACCCGCGCCTCCAGTGGGGACTGCGACCCGAGCGCAGCGACTTAGACCGCTTGGCCATTCTGACAGGTCTTTCCTTCCAATGTCCATTGGGGGACTTTGACACCTGGTAGCCCGCCATTCATTTCAATGGGGCATTTCGACCATTCATTCCTATGGGGGAATCTCTGGGATTCGAACCCTTGCCTCCAGTGGGGACTGCGACCCGAACGCAGCAGCTTAGACCGCTCAGCCATCCTGACAGCTCTTTCCTTCCAATGTTCAATGGGGGACTTTGACACCTGGTAGCCCGCCATTCATTTCAATGGGGCATTTCGACCATTCATTCCTATGGGGGAATCTCTGGGATTCGAACCCACGCCTCCAGTGGGGACTGCGACCCGAGCGCAGCGACTTAGACCGCTCGGCCATCCTGACAGCTCTTTCCTTCCAAGGTTCAATGGGGGACTTTGACACCTGGTATCCCGCCATTCATTTCAATGGGGCATTTCGACCATTCATTCCTATGGGGGAATCTCTGGGATTCGAACCCGCGCCTCCAGTGGGGACTGCGACCCGAGTGCAGCGACTTAGACCGCTCGGCCATCCTGACAGCTCTTTCCTTCCCAGGTTCATTGGGGGACTTTGACACCTGGTAGCCCGCCATTCATTTCAATGGGGCATTTTGACCATTCATTCCTATGGGGGAATCTCTGGGATTCGAACCCTCGCCTCCAGTGGGGACTGCGACCCGAACGCAGCGACTTAGACCGCTCAGCCATCCTGACAGCTCTTTCCTTCCAATGTTCAATGGCGGACTTTGACACCTGGTAGCCCGCCATTCATTTCAATGGGGCATTTCGACCATTCTATCCTATGGGGGAATCTCTGGGATTCGAACCCGCGCCTCCAGTGGGGACTGCGACCCGAGCGCAGCGACTTAGACCGCTCGGCCATCCTGACAGCTCTTTCCTTCCAAGGTTCAATGGGGGACTTTGACACCTGGTAGCCCGCCATTCATTTCAATGGGGCATTTTGACCATTCATTCCTATGGGGGAATCTCTGGGATTCGAATCCTCGCCTCCAGTGGGGACTGCGACCCGAACGCAGCGACTTAGACCGCTCAGCCATCCTGACAGCTCTTTCCTTCCAATGTTCAATGGCGGACTTTGACACCTTGTAGCCCGCCATTCATTTCAATGGGGCATTTCGACCATTCTATCCTATGGGGGAATCTCTGGGATTCGAACCCGCGCCTCCAGTGGGGACTGCGACCCGAGCGCAGCGACTTAGACCGCTCGGCCATCCTGACAGCTCTTTCCTTCCCAGGTTCATTGGGGGACTTTGACACCTGGTAGCCCGCCATTCATTTCAATTGGGCATTTCGACCATTCATTCCTATGGGGGAATCTCTGGGATTCGAACCCACGCCTCCAGTGGGGACTGCGACCCGAGCGCAGCGACTTAGACCGCTCGGCCATCCTGACAGCTCTTTCCTTCCAAGGTTCAATGGGGGACTTTGACACCTGGTAGCCCGCCATTCATTTCAATTGGGCATTTCGACCATTCATTCCTATCGGGGAATTTCTGGGATTCGAACCCTCGCCTCCAGTGGGGACTGCGACCCGAACGCAGCGGCTTAGACCGCTCAGCCATCCTGACAGCTCTTTCCTTCCAAGGTTCAATGGGGGACTTTGACACCTGGTAGCCCGCCATTCATTTCAATTGGGCATTTCGACCATTCATTCCTATGGGGGAATCTCTGGGATTCGAACCCGCGCCTCCAGTGGGGACTGCGACCCGAGCGCAGCGACTTAGACCGCTTGGCCATTCTGACAGGTCTTTCCTTCCAATGTCCATTGGGGGACTTTGACACCTGGTAGCCCGCCATTCATTTCAATGGGGCATTTCGACCATTCATTCCTATGGGGGAATCTCTGGGATTCGAACCCTTGCCTCCAGTGGGGACTGCGACCCGAACGCAGCAGCTTAGACCGCTCAGCCATCCTGACAGCTCTTTCCTTCCAATGTTCAATGGGGGACTTTGACACCTGGTAGCCCGCCATTCATTTCAATGGGGCATTTCGACCATTCATTCCTATGGGGGAATCTCTGGGATTCGAACCCACGCCTCCAGTGGGGACTGCGACCCGAACGCAGCGACTTAGACCGCTCAGCCATCCTGACAGCTCTTTCCTTCCCAGGTTCATTGGGGGACTTTGACACCTGGTAACCCTCGCCTCCAGTGGGGACTGCGACCCGAACGCAGCGGCTTAGACCGCTCAGCCATCCTGACAGCTCTTTCCTTCCAAGGTTCAATGGGGGACTTTGACACCTGGTAGCCCGCCATTCATTTCAATTGGGCATTTCGACCATTCATTCCTATGGGGGAATCTCTGGGATTCGAACCCGCGCCTCCAGTGGGGACTGCGACCCGAGCGCAGCGACTTAGACCGCTTGGCCATTCTGACAGGTCTTTCCTTCCAATGTCCATTGGGGGACTTTGACACCTGGTAGCCCGCCATTCATTTCAATGGGGCATTTCGACCATTCATTCCTATGGGGGAATCTCTGGGATTCGAACCCTTGCCTCCAGTGGGGACTGCGACCCGAACGCAGCAGCTTAGACCGCTCAGCCATCCTGACAGCTCTTTCCTTCCAATGTTCAATGGGGGACTTTGACACCTGGTAGCCCGCCATTCATTTCAATGGGGCATTTCGACCATTCATTCCTATGGGGGAATCTCTGGGATTCGAACCCACGCCTCCAGTAGGGACTGCGACCCGAACGCAGCGACTTAGACCGCTCAGCCATCCTGACAGCTCTTTCCTTCCCAGGTTCATTGGGGGACTTTGACACCTGGTATCCCGCCATTCATTTCAATGGGGCATTTCGACCATTCATTCCTATGGGGGAATCTCTGGGATTCGAACCCTCGCCTCCATTGGGGACTGCGACCCGAACGCAGCGACTTAGACCGCTCAGCCATCCTGACAGCTCTTTCCTTCCCAGGTTCATTGGGGGACTTTGACACCTGGTAGCCCGCCATTCATTTCAATTGGGCATTTCGACCATTCATTCCTCTGGGGGAATCTCTGGGATTCGAACCCACGCCTCCAGTGGGGACTGCGACCCGAGCGCAGCGACTTAGACCGCTCGGCCATCCTGACAGCTCTTTCCTTCCAAGGTTCAATGGGGGACTTTGACACCTGGTATCCCGCCATTCATTTCAATGGGGCATTTCGACCATTCATTCCTACGGGGGAATCTCTGGGATTCGAACCCGCGCCTCCAGTGGGGACTGCGACCCGAGTGCAGCGACTTAGACCGCTCGGCCATCCTGACAGCTCTTTCCTTCCCAGGTTCATTGGGGGACTTTGACACCTGGTATCCCGCCATTCATTTCAATGGGGCATTTCGACCATTCATTCCTATGGGGGAATCTCTGGGATTCGAACCCGCGCCTCCAGTGGGGACTGCGACCCGAGTGCAGCGACTTAGACCGCTCGGCCATCCTGACAGCTCTTTCCTTCCCAGGTTCATTGGGGGACTTTGACACCTGGTAGCCCGCCATTCATTTCAATGGGGCATTTTGACCATTCATTCCTATGGGGGAATCTCTGGGATTCGAACCCACGCCTCCAGTGGGGACTGCGACCCGAGCGCAGCGACTTAGACCGCTCGGCCATCCTGACAGCTCTTTCCTTCCAAGGTTCAATGGGGGACTTTGACACCTGGTATCCCGCCATTCATTTCAATGGGGCATTTCGACCATTCATTCCTATGGGGGAATCTCTGGGATTCGAACCCGCACCTCCAGTGGGGACTGCGACCCGAGCGCAGCGACTTTGACCGCTCGGCCATCCTGACAGCTCTTTCCTTCCCAGGTTCATTGGGGGACTTTGACACCTGGTAGCCCGCCATTCATTTCAATGGGGCATTTGGACCATTCATTCCTATGGGGGAAACTCTGGGATTCGAACCCGGGCCTCCAGTGGGGACTGCGACCCGAGCGCAGCGACTTAGACCGTTCGGCCATCCTGACAGCTCTTTCCTTCCAAGGTTCAATGGGGGACTTTGACACCTGGTAGCCCGCCATTCATTTCAATGGGGCATTTCGACCATTCATTCCTATGGGGGAATCTCTGGGATTCGAACCCTTGCCTCCAGTGGGGACTGCGACACAAACGCAGCGACTTAGACCGCTCAGCCATCCTGACAGCTCTTTCCTTCCCAGGTTCATTGGGGGACTTTGACACCTGGTAGCCCGCCATTCATTTCAATGGGGCATTTCGACCATTCATTCCTATGGGGGAATCTCTGGGATTCGAACCCACGCCTCCAGTGGGGACTGCGACCCGAACACAGCGACTTAGACCGCTCAGCCATCCTGACAGCTCTTTCCTTCCAATGTCCAATGGGGGACTTTGACACCTGGTAGCCCGCCATTCATTTCAATGGGGCATTTCGACCATTCATTCCTATGGGGGAATCTCTGGGATTTGAACCCGCGCCTCCAGTGGGGACTGCGACCCGAGCGCAGCGACTTAGACAACTTAGCCATCCTGACAGCTCTTTCCTTCCAATGTCCAATGGGGGACTTTGACACCTGGTAGCCCGCCATTCATTTCAATGGGGCATTTCGACCATTCATTCCTATGGGGGAATCTCTGGGATTCGAACCCTTGCCTCCAGTGGGGACTGCGACCCAAACGCAGCCACTTAGACCGCTCAGCCATCCTGACAGCTCTTTCCTTCCAAGGTTCATTGGGGGACTTTGACACCTGGTAGCCCGCCATTCATTTCAATTGGGCATTTCGACCATTCATTCCTATGGGGGAATCTCTGGGATTCGAACCCACGCCTCCAGTGGGGACTGCGACCCGAACGCAGCGACATAGACCGCTCAGCCATCCTGACAGCTCTTTCCTTCCCAGGTTCATTGGGGGACTTTGACACCTGGTAGCCCGCCATTCATTTCAATAGGGCATTTCGACCATTCATTCCTATGGGGGAATCTCTGGGATTCGAACCCACGCATCCAGTGGGGACTGCGACCCGAACGCAGCGACTTAGACCGCTCGGCCATCCTGACAGCTCTTTCCTTCCCAGGTTCATTTGGGGACTTTGACACCTGGTAGCCCGCCATTCATTTCAATGGGGCATTTCGACCATTCAATCCTATGGGGGAATCTCTGGGATTCGAACCCTTGCCTCCAGTGGGGACTGCGACACAAACGCAGCGACTTAGACCGCTCAGCCATCCTGACAGCTCTTTCCTTCCCAGGTTCATTGGGGGACTTTGACACCTGGTAGCCCGCCATTCATTTCAATGGGGCATTTCGACCATTCATTCCTATGGGGGAATCTCTGGGATTCGAACCCACGCCTCCAGTGGGGATTGCGACCCGAACACAGCGACTTAGACCGCTCAGCCATCCTGACAGCTCTTTCCTTCCAATGTCCAATGGGGGACTTTGACACCTGGTAGCCCGCCGTTCATTTCAATGGGGCATTTCGACCATTCATTCCTATGGGGGAATCTCTGGGATTCGAACCCGCGCCTCCAGTGGGGACTGCGACCCGAGCGCAGCGACTTAGACCGCTTGGCCATTCTGACAGGTCTTTCCTTCCAATGTCCATTGGGGGACTTTGACACCTGGTAGCCCGCCATTCATTTCAATGGGGCATTTCGACCATTCATTCCTATGGGGGAATCTCTGGGATTCGAACCCACGCCTCCAGTGGGGACTGTGACCCAAACGCAGCGACTTAGACCGCTCAGCCATCCTGACAGCTCTTTCCTTCCCAGGTTCATTGGGGGACTTTGACACCTGGTAGCCCGCCATTCATTTCAATGGGGCATTTTGACCATTCATTCCAATGGGGGAATCTCTGGGATTCGAACCCACGCCTCCAGTGGGGACTGCGACCCGAACGCAGCGACTTAGACCGCTCGGCCATCCTGACAGCTCTTTCCTTCCCAGGTTCATTTGGGGACTTTGACACCTGGTAGCCCACCATTCATTTCAATGGGGCATTTCGACCATTCATTCCTATGGGGGAATCTCTGGGATTCGAACCCTCGCCTCCAGTGGGGAATGCGACCCGAAAGCATCGACTTAGACCGCTCGGCCATCCTGACAGCTCTTTCCTTCCCAGGTTCATTGGGGGACTTTGACACCTGGTAGCCCGCCATTCATTTCAATGGGGCATTTCGACCATTCATTCCTATGGGGGAATCTCTGGGATTCGAACCCTCGCCTCCAGTGGGGACTGCGACCCGAACGCAGCGACTTAGACCGCTCGGCCATCCTGACAGCTCTTTCCTTCCAAGTTTCAATGGGGGACTTTGACACCTGGTAGCCCGCCATTCATTTCAATTGGGCATTTCGACCATTCATTCCTATGGGGGAATCTCTGGGATTCGAACCCTCGCCTCCAGTGGGGACTGCGACCCGAACGCAGCGGCTTAGACCGCTCAGCCATCCTGACAGCTCTTTCCTTCCAATGTTCAATGGGGGACTTTGACACCTGGTAGCCCGCCATTCATTTCAATGGGGCATTTCGACCATTCATTCCTATGGGGGAATCTCTGGGATTCGAACCCACGCCTCCAGTGGGGACTGCGACCCGAACGCAGCGACTTAGACCGCTCAGCCATCCTGACAGCTCTTTCCGTCCCAGGTTCATTGGGGGACGTTGACACCTGGTATCCCGCCATTCATTTCAATAATGCATTTCGACCATTCATTCCTATGGGGGAATCTCTGGGATTCGAACCCTCGCCTCCATTGGGGACTGCGACCCGAACGCAGCGACTTAGACCGCTCAGCCATCCTGACAGCTCTTTCCTTCCCAGGTTCATTGGGGGACTTTGACACCTGGTAGCCCGCCATTCATTTCAATTGGGCATTTTGACCATTCATTCCTCTGGGGGAATCTCTGGGATTCGAACCCACGCCTCCAGTGGGGACTGCGACCCGAGCGCAGCGACTTAGACCGCTCGGCCATCCTGACAGCTCTTTCCTTCCAAGGTTCAATGGGGGACTTTGACACCTGGTATCCCGCCATTCATTTCAATGGGGCATTTCGACCATTCATTCCTATGGGGGAATCTCTGGGATTCGAACCCACGCCTCCAGTGGGGACTGCGACCCGAACGCAGCGACTTAGACCGCTCAGCCATCCTGACAGCTCTTTCCTTCCCAGGTTCATTGGGGGACTTTGACACCTGGTATCCCGCCATTCATTTCAATGGGGCATTTCGACCATTCATTCCTATGGGGGAATCTCTGGGATTCGAACCCTCGCCTCCATTGGGGACTGCGACCCGAACGCAGCGACTTAGACCGCTCAGCCATCCTGACAGCTCTTTCCTTCCCAGGTTCATTGGGGGACTTTGACACCTGGTAGCCCGCCATTCATTTCAATGGGGCATTTTGACCATTCATTCCTATGGGGGAATCTCTGGGATTCGAACCCTCGCCTCCAGTGGGGACTGCGACCCGAACGCAGCGACTTAGACCGCTCAGCCATCCTGACAGCTCTTTCCTTCCAATGTTCAATGGCGGACTTTGACACCTGGTAGCCCGCCATTCATTTCAATGGGGCATTTCGACCATTCTATCCTATGGGGGAATCTCTGGGATTCGAACCCGCGCCTCCAGTGGGGACTGCGACCCGAGCGCAGCGACTTAAACCGCTCGGCCATCCTGACAGCTCTTTCCTTCCAAGGTTCAATGGGGGACTTTGACACCTGGTAGCCCGCCATTCATTTCAATTGGGCATTTCGACCATTCATTCCTATGGGGGAATCTCTGGGATTCGAACCCGCGCCTCCAGTGGGGACTGCGACCCGAGCGCAGCGACTTAGACCGCTTGGCCATTCTGACAGGTCTTTCCTTCCAATGTCCATTGGGGGACTTTGACACCTGGTAGCCCGCCATTCATTTCAATGGGGCATTTCGACCATTCATTCCTATGGGGGAATCTCTGGGATTCGAACCCTTGCCTCCAGTGGGGACTGCGACCCGAACGCAGCAGCTTAGACCGCTCAGCCATCCTGACAGCTCTTTCCTTCCAATGTTCAATGGGGGACTTTGACACCTGGTAGCCCGCCATTCATTTCAATGGGGCATTTCGACCATTCATTCCTCTGGGGGAATCTCTGGGATTCGAACCCACGCCTCCAGTGGGGACTGCGACCCGAGCGCAGCGACTTAGACCGCTCGGCCATCCTGACAGCTCTTTCCTTCCAAGGTTCAATGGGGGACTTTGACACCTGGTATCCCGCCATTCATTTCAATGGGGCATTTCGACCATTCATTCCTATGGGGGAATCTCTGGGATTCGAACCCGCGCCTCCAGTGGGGACTGCGACCCGAGTGCAGCGACTTAGACCGCTCGGCCATCCTGACAGCTCTTTCCTTCCCAGGTTCATTGGGGGACTTTGACACCTGGTAGCCCGCCATTCATTTCAATGGGGCATTTTGACCATTCATTCCTATGGGGGAATCTCTGGGATTCGAACCCTCGCCTCCAGTGGGGACTGCGACCCGAACGCAGCGACTTAGACCGCTCAGCCATCCTGACAGCTCTTTCCTTCCAATGTTCAATGGCGGACTTTGACACCTGGTAGCCCGCCATTCATTTCAATGGGGCATTTCGACCATTCTATCCTATGGGGGAATCTCTGGGATTCGAACCCGCGCCTCCAGTGGGGACTGCGACCCGAGCGCAGCGACTTAGACCGCTCGGCCATCCTGACAGCTCTTTCCTTCCCAGGTTCATTGGGGGACTTTGACACCTGGTAGCCCGCCATTCATTTCAATTGGGCATTTCGACCATTCATTCCTATGGGGGAATCTCTGGGATTCGAACCCACGCCTCCAGTGGGGACTGCGACCCGAGCGCAGCGACTTAGACCGCTCGGCCATCCTGACAGCTCTTTCCTTCCAAGGTTCAATGGGGGACTTTGACACCTGGTAGCCCGCCATTCATTTCAATTGGGCATTTCGACCATTCATTCCTATCGGGGAATTTCTGGGATTCGAACCCTCGCCTCCAGTGGGGACTGCGACCCGAACGCAGCGGCTTAGACCGCTCAGCCATCCTGACAGCTCTTTCCTTCCAAGGTTCAATGGGGGACTTTGACACCTGGTAGCCCGCCATTCATTTCAATTGGGCATTTCGACCATTCAATCCTATGGGGGAATCTCTGGGATTCGAACCCGCGCCTCCAGTGGGGACTGCGACACAAACGCAGCGACTTAGACCGCTCAGCCATCCTGACAGCTCTTTCCTTCCCAGGTTCATTGGGGGACTTTGACACCTGGTAGCCCGCCATTCATTTCAATGGGGCATTTCGACCATTCTATCCTATGGGGGAATCTCTGGGATTCGAACCCGCGCCTCCAGTGGGGACTGCGACCCGAGCGCAGCGACTTAGACCGCTCGGCCATCCTGACAGCTCTTTCCTTCCAAGGTTCAATGGGGAACTTTGACACCTGGTAGCCCGCCATTCATTTCAATTGGGCATTTCGACCATTCATTCCTATGGGGGAATCTCTGGGATTCGAACCCGCGCCTCCAGTGGGGACTGCGACCCGAGCGCAGCGACTTAGACCGCTTGGCCATTCTGACAGGTCTTTCCTTCCAATGTCCATTGGGGGACTTTGACACCTGGTAGCCCGCCATTCATTTCAATGGGGCATTTCGACCATTCATTCCTATGGGGGAATCTCTGGGATTCGAACCCTTGCCTCCAGTGGGGACTGCGACCCGAACGCAGCAGCTTAGACCGCTCAGCCATCCTGACAGCTCTTTCCTTCCAATGTTCAATGGGGGACTTTGACACCTGGTAGCCCGCCATTCATTTCAATGGGGCATTTCGACCATTCATTCCTATGGGGGAATCTCTGGGATTCGAACCCACGCCTCCAGTGGGGACTGCGACCCGAACGCAGCGACTTAGACCGCTCAGCCATCCTGACAGCTCTTTCCTTCCCAGGTTCATTGGGGGACTTTGACACCTGGTATCCCGCCATTCATTTCAATGGGGCATTTCGACCATTCATTCCTATGGGGGAATCTCTGGGATTCGAACCCTCGCCTCCATTGGGGACTGCGACCCGAACGCAGCGACTTAGACCGCTCAGCCATCCTGACAGCTCTTTCCTTCCCAGGTTCATTGGGGGACTTTGACACCTGGTAGCCCGCCATTCATTTCAATTGGGCATTTTGACCATTCATTCCTCTGGGGGAATCTCTGGGATTCGAACCCACGCCTCCAGTGGGGACTGCGACCCGAGCGCAGCGACTTAGACCGCTCGGCCATCCTGACAGCTCTTTCCTTCCAAGGTTCAATGGGGGACTTTGACACCTGGTATCCCGCCATTCATTTCAATGGGGCATTTCGACCATTCATTCCTATGGGGGAATCTCTGGGATTCGAACCCGCGCCTCCAGTGGGGACTGCGACCCGAGTGCAGCGACTTAGACCGCTCGGCCATCCTGACAGCTCTTTCCTTCCCAGGTTCATTGGGGGACTTTGACACCTGGTAGCCCGCCATTCATTTCAATGGGGCATTTTGACCATTCATTCCTATGGGGGAATCTCTGGGATTCGAACCCTCGCCTCCAGTGGGGACTGCGACCCGAACGCAGCGACTTAGACCGCTCAGCCATCCTGACAGCTCTTTCCTTCCAATGTTCAATGGCGGACTTTGACACCTGGTAGCCCGCCATTCATTTCAATGGGGCATTTCGACCATTCTATCCTATGGGGGAATCTCTGGGATTCGAACCCGCGCCTCCAGTGGGGACTGCGACCCGAGCGCAGCGACTTAGACCGCTCGGCCATCCTGACAGCTCTTTCCTTCCCAGGTTCATTGGGGGACTTTGACACCTGGTAGCCCGCCATTCATTTCAATTGGGCATTTCGACCATTCATTCCTATCGGGGAATTTCTGGGATTCGAACCCTCGCCTCCAGTGGGGACTGCGACCCGAACGCAGCGGCTTAGACCGCTCAGCCATCCTGACAGCTCTTTCCTTCCAAGGTTCAATGGGGGACTTTGACACCTGGTAGCCCGCCATTCATTTCAATTGGGCATTTCGACCATTCATTCCTATGGGGGAATCTCTGGGATTCGAACCCGCGCCTCCAGTGGGGACTGCGACCCGAGCGCAGCGACTTAGACCGCTTGGCCATTCTGACAGGTCTTTCCTTCCAATGTCCATTGGGGGACTTTGACACCTGGTAGCCCGCCATTCATTTCAATGGGGCATTTCGACCATTCATTCCTATGGGGGAATCTCTGGGATTCGAACCCTTGCCTCCAGTGGGGACTGCGACCCGAACGCAGCAGCTTAGACCGCTCAGCCATCCTGACAGCTCTTTCCTTCCAATGTTCAATGGGGGACTTTGACACCTGGTAGCCCGCCATTCATTTCAATGGGGCATTTCGACCATTCATTCCTATGGGGGAATCTCTGGGATTCGAACCCACGCCTCCAGTGGGGACTGCGACCCGAACGCAGCGACTTAGACCGCTCAGCCATCCTGACAGCTCTTTCCTTCCCAGGTTCATTGGGGGACTTTGACACCTGGTATCCCGCCATTCATTTCAATGGGGCATTTCGACCATTCATTCCTATGGGGGAATCTCTGGGATTCGAACCCTCGCCTCCATTGGGGACTGCGACCCGAACGCAGCGACTTAGACCGCTCAGCCATCCTGACAGCTCTTTCCTTCCCAGGTTCATTGGGGGACTTTGACACCTGGTAGCCCGCCATTCATTTCAATTGGGCATTTCGACCATTCATTCCTCTGGGGGAATCTCTGGGATTCGAACCCACGCCTCCAGTGGGGACTGCGACCCGAGCGCAGCGACTTAGACCGCTCGGCCATCCTGACAGCTCTTTCCTTCCAAGGTTCAATGGGGGACTTTGACACCTGGTATCCCGCCATTCATTTCAATGGGGCATTTCGACCATTCATTCCTATGGGGGAATCTCTGGGATTCGAACCCGCGCCTCCAGTGGGGACTGCGACCCGAGTGCAGCGACTTAGACCGCTCGGCCATCCTGACAGCTCTTTCCTTCCCAGGTTCATTGGGGGACTTTGACACCTGGTATCCCGCCATTCATTTCAATGGGGCATTTCGACCATTCATTCCTATGGGGGAATCTCTGGGATTCGAACCCGCGCCTCCAGTGGGGACTGCGACCCGAGTGCAGCGACTTAGACCGCTCGGCCATCCTGACAGCTCTTTCCTTCCCAGGTTCATTGGGGGACTTTGACACCTGGTAGCCCGCCATTCATTTCAATGGGGCATTTTGACCATTCATTCCTATGGGGGAATCTCTGGGATTCGAACCCACGCCTCCAGTGGGGACTGCGACCCGAGCGCAGCGACTTAGACCGCTCGGCCATCCTGACAGCTCTTTCCTTCCAAGGTTCAATGGGGGACTTTGACACCTGGTATCCCGCCATTCATTTCAATGGGGCATTTCGACCATTCATTCCTATGGGGGAATCTCTGGGATTCGAACCCGCACCTCCAGTGGGGACTGCGACCCGAGCGCAGCGACTTAGACCGCTCGGCCATCCTGACAGCTCTTTCCTTCCCAGGTTCATTGGGGGACTTTGACACCTGGTAGCCCGCCATTCATTTCAATGGGGCATTTGGACCATTCATTCCTATGGGGGAAACTCTGGGATTCGAACCCGGGCCTCCAGTGGGGACTGCGACCCGAGCGCAGCGACTTAGACCGCTCGGCCATCCTGACAGCTCTTTCCTTCCAAGGTTCAATGGGGGACTTTGACACCTGGTAGCCCGCCATTCATTTCAATGGGGCATTTCGACAATTCATTCCTATGGGGGAATCTCTGGGATTCGAACCCTTGCCTCCAGTGGGGACTGCGACACAAACGCAGCGACTTAGACCGCTCAGCCATCCTGACAGCTCTTTCCTTCCCAGGTTCATTGGGGGACTTTGACACCTGGTAGCCCGCCATTCATTTCAATGGGGCATTTCGACCATTCATTCCTATGGGGGAATCTCTGGGATTCGAACCCACGCCTCCAGTGGGGACTGCGACCCGAACACAGCGACTTAGACCGCTCAGCCATCCTGACAGCTCTTTCCTTCCAATGTCCAATGGGGGACTTTGACACCTGGTAGCCCGCCATTCATTTCAATGGGGCATTTCGACCATTCATTCCTATGGGGGAATCTCTGGGATTTGAACCCGCGCCTCCAGTGGGGACTGCGACCCGAGCGCAGCGACTTAGACAACTCAGCCATCCTGACAGCTCTTTCCTTCCAATGTCCAATGGGGGACTTTGACACCTGGTAGCCCGCCATTCATTTCAATGGGGCATTTCGACCATTCATTCCTATGGGGGAATCTCTGGGATTCGAACCCTTGCCTCCAGTGGGGACTGCGACCCAAACGCAGCGACTTAGACCGCTCAGCCATCCTGACAGCTCTTTCCTTCCAAGGTTCATTGGGGGACTTTGACACCTGGTAGCCCGCCATTCATTTCAATTGGGCATTTCGACCATTCATTCCTATGGGGGAATCTCTGGGATTCGAACCCACGCCTCCAGTGGGGACTGCGACCCGAACGCAGCGACATAGACCGCTCAGCCATCCTGACAGCTCTTTCCTTCCCAGGTTCATTGGGGGACTTTGACACCTGGTAGCCCGCCATTCATTTCAATAGGGCATTTCGACCATTCATTCCTATGGGGGAATCTCTGGGATTCGAACCCACGCCTCCAGTGGGGACTGCGACCCGAACGCAGCGACTTAGACCGCTCGGCCATCCTGACAGCTCTTTCCTTCCCAGGTTCATTTGGGGACTTTGACACCTGGTAGCCCGCCATTCATTTCAATGGGGCATTTCGACCATTCAATCCTATGGGGGAATCTCTGGGATTCGAACCCTTGCCTCCAGTGGGGACTGCGACACAAACGCAGCGACTTAGACCGCTCAGCCATCCTGACAGCTCTTTCCTTCCCAGGTTCATTGGGGGACTTTGACACCTGGTAGCCCGCCATTCATTTCAATGGGGCATTTCGACCATTCATTCCTATGGGGGAATCTCTGGGATTCGAACCCACGCCTCCAGTGGGGATTGCGACCCGAACACAGCGACTTAGACCGCTCAGCCATCCTGACAGCTCTTTCCTTCCAATGTCCAATGGGGGACTTTGACACCTGGTAGCCCGCCGTTCATTTCAATGGGGCATTTCGACCATTCATTCCTATGGGGGAATCTCTGGGATTCGAACCCGCGCCTCCAGTGGGGACTGCGACCCGAGCGCAGCGACTTAGACCGCTTGGCCATTCTGACAGGTCTTTCCTTCCAATGTCCATTGGGGGACTTTGACACCTGGTAGCCCGCCATTCATTTCAATGGGGCATTTCGACCATTCATTCCTATGGGGGAATCTCTGGGATTCGAACCCACGCCTCCAGTGGGGACTGTGACCCAAACGCAGCGACTTAGACCGCTCAGCCATCCTGACAGCTCTTTCCTTCCCAGGTTCATTGGGGGACTTTGACACCTGGTACCCCGCCATTCATTTCAATGGGGCATTTTGACCATTCATTCCAATGGGGGAATCTCTGGGATTCGAACCCACGCCTCCAGTGGGGACTGCGACCCGAACGCAGCGACTTAGACCGCTCGGCCATCCTGACAGCTCTTTCCTTCCCAGGTTCATTTGGGGACTTTGACACCTGGTAGCCCACCATTCATTTCAATGGGGCATTTCGACCATTCATTCCTATGGGGGAATCTCTGGGATTCGAACCCTCGCCTCCAGTGGGGAATGCGACCCGAAAGCATCGACTTAGACCGCTCGGCCATCCTGACAGCTCTTTCCTTCCCAGGTTCATTGGGGGACTTTGACACCTGGTAGCCCGCCATTCATTTCAATGGGGCATTTCGACCATTCATTCCTATGGGGGAATCTCTGGGATTCGAACCCTCGCCTCCAGTGGGGACTGCGACCCGAACGCAGCGACTTAGACCGCTCGGCCATCCTGACAGCTCTTTCCTTCCAAGTTTCAATGGGGGACTTTGACACCTGGTAGCCCGCCATTCATTTCAATTGGGCATTTCGACCATTCATTCCTATGGGGGAATCTCTGGGATTCGAACCCTCGCCTCCAGTGGGGACTGCGACCCGAACGCAGCGGCTTAGACCGCTCAGCCATCCTGACAGCTCTTTCCTTCCAATGTTCAATGGGGGACTTTGACACCTGGTAGCCCGCCATTCATTTCAATGGGGCATTTCGACCATTCATTCCTATGGGGGAATCTCTGGGATTCGAACCCACGCCTCCAGTGGGGACTGCGACCCGAACGCAGCGACTTAGACCGCTCAGCCATCCTGACAGCTCTTTCCTTCCCAGGTTCATTGGGGGACTTTGACACCTGGTATCCCGCCATTCATTTCAATAATGCATTTCGACCATTCATTCCTATGGGGGAATCTCTGGGATTCGAACCCTCGCCTCCATTGGGGACTGCGACCCGAACGCAGCGACTTAGACCGCTCAGCCATCCTGACAGCTCTTTCCTTCCCAGGTTCATTGGGGGACTTTGACACCTGGTAGCCCGCCATTCATTTCAATTGGGCATTTTGACCATTCATTCCTCTGGGGGAATCTCTGGGATTCGAACCCACGCCTCCAGTGGGGACTGCGACCCGAGCGCAGCGACTTAGACCGCTCGGCCATCCTGACAGCTCTTTCCTTCCAAGGTTCAATGGGGGACTTTGACACCTGGTATCCCGCCATTCATTTCAATGGGGCATTTCGACCATTCATTCCTATGGGGGAATCTCTGGGATTCGAACCCGCGCCTCCAGTGGGGACTGCGACCCGAGTGCAGCGACTTAGACCGCTCGGCCATCCTGACAGGTCTTTCCTTCCAATGTCCATTGGGGGACTTTGACACCTGGTAGCCCGCCATTCATTTCAATGGGGCATTTCGACCATTCATTCCTATGGGGGAATCTCTGGGATTCGAACCCTTGCCTCCAGTGGGGACTGCGACCCGAACGCAGCAGCTTAGACCGCTCAGCCATCCTGACAGCTCTTTCCTTCCAATGTTCAATGGGGGACTTTGACACCTGGTAGCCCGCCATTCATTTCAATGGGGCATTTCGACCATTCATTCCTATGGGGGAATCTCTGGGATTCGAACCCACGCCTCCAGTGGGGACTGCGACCCGAACGCAGCGACTTAGACCGCTCAGCCATCCTGACAGCTCTTTCCTTCCCAGGTTCATTGGGGGACTTTGACACCTGGTATCCCGCCATTCATTTCAATGGGGCATTTCGACCATTCATTCCTATGGGGGAATCTCTGGGATTCGAACCCTCGCCTCCATTGGGGACTGCGACCCGAACGCAGCGACTTAGACCGCTCAGCCATCCTGACAGCTCTTTCCTTCCCAGGTTCATTGGGGGACTTTGACACCTGGTAGCCCGCCATTCATTTCAATTGGGCATTTTGACCATTCATTCCTCTGGGGGAATCTCTGGGATTCGAACCCACGCCTCCAGTGGGGACTGCGACCCGAGCGCAGCGACTTAGACCGCTCGGCCATCCTGACAGCTCTTTCCTTCCAAGGTTCAATGGGGGACTTTGACACCTGGTATCCCGCCATTCATTTCAATGGGGCATTTCGACCATTCATTCCTATGGGGGAATCTCTGGGATTCGAACCCGCGCCTCCAGTGGGGACTGCGACCCGAGTGCAGCGACTTAGACCGCTCGGCCATCCTGACAGCTCTTTCCTTCCCAGGTTCATTGGGGGACTTTGACACCTGGTAGCCCGCCATTCATTTCAATGGGGCATTTTGACCATTCATTCCTATGGGGGAATCTCTGGGATTCGAACCCTCGCCTCCAGTGGGGACTGCGACCCGAACGCAGCGACTTAGACCGCTCAGCCATCCTGACAGCTCTTTCCTTCCAATGTTCAATGGCGGACTTTGACACCTGGTACCCCGCCATTCATTTCAATGGGGCATTTTGACCATTCATTCCAATGGGGGAATCTCTGGGATTCGAACCCACGCCTCCAGTGGGGACTGCGACCCGAACGCAGCGACTTAGACCGCTCGGCCATCCTGACAGCTCTTTCCTTCCCAGGTTCATTTGGGGACTTTGACACCTGGTAGCCCACCATTCATTTCAATGGGGCATTTCGACCATTCATTCCTATGGGGGAATCTCTGGGATTCGAACCCTTGCCTCCAGTGGGGACTGCGACCCAAACGCAGCGACTTAGACCGCTCAGCCATCCTGACAGCTCTTTCCTTCCAAGGTTCATTGGGGGACTTTGACACCTGGTAGCCCGCCATTCATTTCAATTGGGCATTTCGACCATTCATTCCTATGGGGGAATCTCTGGGATTCGAACCCACGCCTCCAGTGGGGACTGCGACCCGAACGCAGCGACATAGACCGCTCAGCCATCCTGACAGCTCTTTCCTTCCCAGGTTCATTGGGGGACTTTGACACCTGGTAGCCCGCCATTCATTTCAATAGGGCATTTCGACCATTCATTCCTATGGGGGAATCTCTGGGATTCGAACCCACGCCTCCAGTGGGGACTGCGACCCGAACGCAGCGACTTAGACCGCTCGGCCATCCTGACAGCTCTTTCCTTCCCAGGTTCATTTGGGGACTTTGACACCTGGTAGCCCGCCATTCATTTCAATGGGGCATTTCGACCATTCAATCCTATGGGGGAATCTCTGGGATTCGAACCCTTGCCTCCAGTGGGGACTGCGACACAAACGCAGCGACTTAGACCGCTCAGCCATCCTGACAGCTCTTTCCTTCCCAGGTTCATTGGGGGACTTTGACACCTGGTAGCCCGCCATTCATTTCAATGGGGCATTTCGACCATTCATTCCTATGGGGGAATCTCTGGGATTCGAACCCACGCCTCCAGTGGGGATTGCGACCCGAACACAGCGACTTAGACCGCTCAGCCATCCTGACAGCTCTTTCCTTCCAATGTCCAATGGGGGACTTTGACACCTGGTAGCCCGCCGTTCATTTCAATGGGGCATTTCGACCATTCATTCCTATGGGGGAATCTCTGGGATTCGAACCCGCGCCTCCAGTGGGGACTGCGACCCGAGCGCAGCGACTTAGACCGCTTGGCCATTCTGACAGGTCTTTCCTTCCAATGTCCATTGGGGGACTTTGACACCTGGTAGCCCGCCATTCATTTCAATGGGGCATTTCGACCATTCATTCCATTCAATCTCTGGGATTCGAACCCACGCCTCCAGTGGGGACTGTGACCCAAACGCAGCGACTTAGACCGCTCAGCCATCCTGACAGCTCTTTCCTTCCCAGGTTCATTGGGGGACTTTGACACCTGGTACCCCGCCATTCATTTCAATGGGGCATTTTGACCATTCATTCCAATGGGGGAATCTCTGGGATTCGAACCCACGCCTCCAGTGGGGACTGCGACCCGAACGCAGCGACTTAGACCGCTCGGCCATCCTGACAGCTCTTTCCTTCCCAGGTTCATTTGGGGACTTTGACACCTGGTAGCCCACCATTCATTTCAATGGGGCATTTCGACCATTCATTCCTATGGGGGAATCTCTGGGATTCGAACCCTCGCCTCCAGTGGGGAATGCGACCCGAAAGCATCGACTTAGACCGCTCGGCCATCCTGACAGCTCTTTCCTTCCCAGGTTCATTGGGGGACTTTGACACCTGGTAGCCCGCCATTCATTTCAATGGGGCATTTCGACCATTCATTCCTATGGGGGAATCTCTGGGATTCGAACCCTCGCCTCCAGTGGGGACTGCGACCCGAACGCAGCGACTTAGACCGCTCGGCCATCCTGACAGCTCTTTCCTTCCAAGTTTCAATGGGGGACTTTGACACCTGGTAGCCCGCCATTCATTTCAATTGGGCATTTCGACCATTCATTCCTATGGGGGAATCTCTGGGATTCGAACCCACGCCTCCAGTGGGGACTGCGACCCGAACGCAGCGACTTAGACCGCTCGGCCATCCTGACAGCTCTTTCCTTCCCAGGTTCATTTGGGGACTTTGACACCTGGTAGCCCACCATTCATTTCAATGGGGCATTTCGACCATTCATTCCTATGGGGGAATCTCTGGGATTCGAACCCTTGCCTCCAGTGGGGACTGCGACCCAAACGCAGCGACTTAGACCGCTCAGCCATCCTGACAGCTCTTTCCTTCCAAGGTTCATTGGGGGACTTTGACACCTGGTAGCCCGCCATTCATTTCAATGGGGCATTTCGACCATTCATTCCTATGGGGGAATCTCTGGGATTCGAACCCTCGCCTCCAGTGGGGACTGCGACCCGAACGCAGCGACTTAGACCGCTCGGCCATCCTGACAGCTCTTTCCTTCCAAGTTTCAATGGGGGACTTTGACACCTGGTAGCCCGCCATTCATTTCAATTGGGCATTTCGACCATTCATTCCTATGGGGGAATCTCTGGGATTCGAACCCTCGCCTCCAGTGGGGACTGCGACCCGAACGCAGCGGCTTAGACCGCTCAGCCATCCTGACAGCTCTTTCCTTCCAATGTTCAATGGGGGACTTTGACACCTGGTAGCCCGCCATTCATTTCAATGGGGCATTTCGACCATTCATTCCTATGGGGGAATCTCTGGGATTCGAACCCACGCCTCCAGTGGGGACTGCGACCCGAACGCAGCGACTTAGACCGCTCAGCCATCCTGACAGCTCTTTCCTTCCCAGGTTCATTGGGGGACTTTGACACCTGGTATCCCGCCATTCATTTCAATAATGCATTTCGACCATTCATTCCTATGGGGGAATCTCTGGGATTCGAACCCTCGCCTCCATTGGGGACTGCGACCCGAACGCAGCGACTTAGACCGCTCAGCCATCCTGACAGCTCTTTCCTTCCCAGGTTCATTGGGGGACTTTGACACCTGGTAGCCCGCCATTCATTTCAATTGGGCATTTTGACCATTCATTCCTCTGGGGGAATCTCTGGGATTCGAACCCACGCCTCCAGTGGGGACTGCGACCCGAGCGCAGCGACTTAGACCGCTCGGCCATCCTGACAGCTCTTTCCTTCCAAGGTTCAATGGGGGACTTTGACACCTGGTATCCCGCCATTCATTTCAATGGGGCATTTCGACCATTCATTCCTATGGGGGAATCTCTGGGATTCGAACCCGCGCCTCCAGTGGGGACTGCGACCCGAGTGCAGCGACTTAGACCGCTCGGCCATCCTGACAGGTCTTTCCTTCCAATGTCCATTGGGGGACTTTGACACCTGGTAGCCCGCCATTCATTTCAATGGGGCATTTCGACCATTCATTCCTATGGGGGAATCTCTGGGATTCGAACCCTTGCCTCCAGTGGGGACTGCGACCCGAACGCAGCAGCTTAGACCGCTCAGCCATCCTGACAGCTCTTTCCTTCCAATGTTCAATGGGGGACTTTGACACCTGGTAGCCCGCCATTCATTTCAATGGGGCATTTCGACCATTCATTCCTATGGGGGAATCTCTGGGATTCGAACCCACGCCTCCAGTGGGGACTGCGACCCGAACGCAGCGACTTAGACCGCTCAGCCATCCTGACAGCTCTTTCCTTCCCAGGTTCATTGGGGGACTTTGACACCTGGTATCCCGCCATTCATTTCAATGGGGCATTTCGACCATTCATTCCTATGGGGGAATCTCTGGGATTCGAACCCTCGCCTCCATTGGGGACTGCGACCCGAACGCAGCGACTTAGACCGCTCAGCCATCCTGACAGCTCTTTCCTTCCCAGGTTCATTGGGGGACTTTGACACCTGGTAGCCCGCCATTCATTTCAATTGGGCATTTTGACCATTCATTCCTCTGGGGGAATCTCTGGGATTCGAACCCACGCCTCCAGTGGGGACTGCGACCCGAGCGCAGCGACTTAGACCGCTCGGCCATCCTGACAGCTCTTTCCTTCCAAGGTTCAATGGGGGACTTTGACACCTGGTATCCCGCCATTCATTTCAATGGGGCATTTCGACCATTCATTCCTATGGGGGAATCTCTGGGATTCGAACCCGCGCCTCCAGTGGGGACTGCGACCCGAGTGCAGCGACTTAGACCGCTCGGCCATCCTGACAGCTCTTTCCTTCCCAGGTTCATTGGGGGACTTTGACACCTGGTAGCCCGCCATTCATTTCAATGGGGCATTTTGACCATTCATTCCTATGGGGGAATCTCTGGGATTCGAACCCTCGCCTCCAGTGGGGACTGCGACCCGAACGCAGCGACTTAGACCGCTCAGCCATCCTGACAGCTCTTTCCTTCCAATGTTCAATGGCGGACTTTGACACCTGGTAGCCCGCCATTCATTTCAATGGGGCATTTCGACCATTCTATCCTATGGGGGAATCTCTGGGATTCAAACCCGCGCCTCCAGTGGGGACTGCGACCCGAGCGCAGCGACTTAGACCGCTCGGCCATCCTGACAGCTCTTTCCTTCCCAGGTTCATTGGGGGACTTTGACACCTGGTAGCCCGCCATTCATTTCAATTGGGCATTTCGACCATTCATTCCTATGGGGGAATCTCTGGGATTCGAACCCACGCCTCCAGTGGGGACTGCGACCCGAGCGCAGCGACTTAGACCGCTCGGCCATCCTGACAGCTCTTTCCTTCCAAGGTTCAATGGGGGACTTTGACACCTGGTAGCCCGCCATTCATTTCAATTGGGCATTTCGACCATTCATTCCTATCGGGGAATTTCTGGGATTCGAACCCTCGCCTCCAGTGGGGACTGCGACCCGAACGCAGCGGCTTAGACCGCTCAGCCATCCTGACAGCTCTTTCCTTCCAAGGTTCAATGGGGGACTTTGACACCTGGTAGCCCGCCATTCATTTCAATTGGGCATTTCGACCATTCATTCCTATGGGGGAATCTCTGGGATTCGAACCCGCGCCTCCAGTGGGGACTGCGACCCGAGCGCAGCGACTTAGACCGCTTGGCCATTCTGACAGGTCTTTCCTTCCAATGTCCATTGGGGGACTTTGACACCTGGTAGCCCGCCATTCATTTCAATGGGGCATTTCGACCATTCATTCCTATGGGGGAATCTCTGGGATTCGAACCCTTGCCTCCAGTGGGGACTGCGACCCGAACGCAGCAGCTTAGACCGCTCAGCCATCCTGACAGCTCTTTCCTTCCAATGTTCAATGGGGGACTTTGACACCTGGTAGCCCGCCATTCATTTCAATGGGGCATTTCGACCATTCATTCCTATGGGGGAATCTCTGGGATTCGAACCCACGCCTCCAGTGGGGACTGCGACCCGAACGCAGCGACTTAGACCGCTCAGCCATCCTGACAGCTCTTTCCTTCCCAGGTTCATTGGGGGACTTTGACACCTGGTATCCCGCCATTCATTTCAATGGGGCATTTCGACCATTCATTCCTATGGGGGAATCTCTGGGATTCGAACCCTCGCCTCCATTGGGGACTGCGACCCGAACGCAGCGACTTAGACCGCTCAGCCATCCTGACAGCTCTTTCCTTCCCAGGTTCATTGGGGGACTTTGACACCTGGTAGCCCGCCATTCATTTCAATTGGGCATTTCGACCATTCATTCCTCTGGGGGAATCTCTGGGATTCGAACCCACGCCTCCAGTGGGGACTGCGACCCGAACGCAGCGACTTAGACCGCTCGGCCATCCTGACAGCTCTTTCCTTCCCAGGTTCATTTGGGGACTTTGACACCTGGTAGCCCACCATTCATTTCAATGGGGCATTTCGACCATTCATTCCTATGGGGGAATCTCTGGGATTCGAACCCTCGCCTCCAGTGGGGAATGCGACCCGAAAGCATCGACTTAGACCGCTCGGCCATCCTGACAGCTCTTTCCTTCCCAGGTTCATTGGGGGACTTTGACACCTGGTAGCCCGCCATTCATTTCAATGGGGCATTTCGACCATTCATTCCTATGGGGGAATCTCTGGGATTCGAACCCTCGCCTCCAGTGGGGACTGCGACCCGAACGCAGCGACTTAGACCGCTCGGCCATCCTGACAGCTCTTTCCTTCCAAGTTTCAATGGGGGACTTTGACACCTGGTAGCCCGCCATTCATTTCAATTGGGCATTTCGACCATTCATTCCTATGGGGGAATCTCTGGGATTCGAACCCTCGCCTCCAGTGGGGACTGCGACCCGAACGCAGCGGCTTAGACCGCTCAGCCATCCTGACAGCTCTTTCCTTCCAATGTTCAATGGGGGACTTTGACACCTGGTAGCCCGCCATTCATTTCAATGGGGCATTTCGACCATTCATTCCTATGGGGGAATCTCTGGGATTCGAACCCACGCCTCCAGTGGGGACTGCGACCCGAACGCAGCGACTTAGACCGCTCAGCCATCCTGACAGCTCTTTCCTTCCCAGGTTCATTGGGGGACTTTGACACCTGGTATCCCGCCATTCATTTCAATAATGCATTTCGACCATTCATTCCTATGGGGGAATCTCTGGGATTCGAACCCTCGCCTCCATTGGGGACTGCGACCCGAACGCAGCGACTTAGACCGCTCAGCCATCCTGACAGCTCTTTCCTTCCCAGGTTCATTGGGGGACTTTGACACCTGGTAGCCCGCCATTCATTTCAATTGGGCATTTTGACCATTCATTCCTCTGGGGGAATCTCTGGGATTCGAACCCACGCCTCCAGTGGGGACTGCGACCCGAGCGCAGCGACTTAGACCGCTCGGCCATCCTGACAGCTCTTTCCTTCCAAGGTTCAATGGGGGACTTTGACACCTGGTATCCCGCCATTCATTTCAATGGGGCATTTCGACCATTCATTCCTATGGGGGAATCTCTGGGATTCGAACCCGCGCCTCCAGTGGGGACTGCGACCCGAGTGCAGCGACTTAGACCGCTCGGCCATCCTGACAGGTCTTTCCTTCCAATGTCCATTGGGGGACTTTGACACCTGGTAGCCCGCCATTCATTTCAATGGGGCATTTCGACCATTCATTCCTATGGGGGAATCTCTGGGATTCGAACCCTTGCCTCCAGTGGGGACTGCGACCCGAACGCAGCAGCTTAGACCGCTCAGCCATCCTGACAGCTCTTTCCTTCCCAGGTTCATTGGGGGACTTTGACACCTGGTAGCCCGCCATTCATTTCAATTGGGCATTTTGACCATTCATTCCTCTGGGGGAATCTCTGGGATTCGAACCCACGCCTCCAGTGGGGACTGCGACCCGAGTGCAGCGACTTAGACCGCTCGGCCATCCTGACAGCTCTTTCCTTCCCAGGTTCATTGGGGGACTTTGACACCTGGTATCCCGCCATTCATTTCAATGGGGCATTTCGACCATTCATTCCTATGGGGGAATCTCTGGGATTCGAACCCGCGCCTCCAGTGGGGACTGCGACCCGAGTGCAGCGACTTAGACCGCTCGGCCATCCTGACAGCTCTTTCCTTCCCAGGTTCATTGGGGGACTTTGACACCTGGTAGCCCGCCATTCATTTCAATGGGGCATTTTGACCATTCATTCCTATGGGGGAATCTCTGGGATTCGAACCCACGCCTCCAGTGGGGACTGCGACCCGAGCGCAGCGACTTAGACCGCTCGGCCATCCTGACAGCTCTTTCCTTCCAAGGTTCAATGGGGGACTTTGACACCTGGTATCCCGCCATTCATTTCAATGGGGCATTTCGACCATTCATTCCTATGGGGGAATCTCTGGGATTCGAACCCGCACCTCCAGTGGGGACTGCGACCCGAGCGCAGCGACTTAGACCGCTCGGCCATCCTGACAGCTCTTTCCTTCCCAGGTTCATTGGGGGACTTTGACACCTGGTAGCCCGCCATTCATTTCAATGGGGCATTTGGACCATTCATTCCTATGGGGGAAACTCTGGGATTCGAACCCGGGCCTCCAGTGGGGACTGCGACCCGAGCGCAGCGACTTAGACCGCTCGGCCATCCTGACAGCTCTTTCCTTCCAAGGTTCAATGGGGGACTTTGACACCTGGTAGCCCGCCATTCATTTCAATGGGGCATTTCGACCATTCATTCCTATGGGGGAATCTCTGGGATTCGAACCCTTGCCTCCAGTGGGGACTGCGACACAAACGCAGCGACTTAGACCGCTCAGCCATCCTGACAGCTCTTTCCTTCCCAGGTTCATTGGGGGACTTTGACACCTGGTAGCCCGCCATTCATTTCAATGGGGCATTTCGACCATTCATTCCTATGGGGGAATCTCTGGGATTCGAACCCACGCCTCCAGTGGGGACTGCGACCCGAACACAGCGACTTAGACCGCTCAGCCATCCTGACAGCTCTTTCCTTCCAATGTCCAATGGGGGACTTTGACACCTGGTAGCCCGCCATTCATTTCAATGGGGCATTTCGACCATTCATTCCTATGGGGGAATCTCTGGGATTTGAACCCGCGCCTCCAGTGGGGACTGCGACCCGAGCGCAGCGACTTAGACAACTCAGCCATCCTGACAGCTCTTTCCTTCCAATGTCCAATGGGGGACTTTGACACCTGGTAGCCCGCCATTCATTTCAATGGGGCATTTCGACCATTCATTCCTCTGGGGGAATCTCTGGGATTCGAACCCTTGCCTCCAGTGGGGACTGCGACCCAAACGCAGCGACTTAGACCGCTCAGCCATCCTGACAGCTCTTTCCTTCCAAGGTTCATTGGGGGACTTTGACACCTGGTAGCCCGCCATTCATTTCAATTGGGCATTTCGACCATTCATTCCTATGGGGGAATCTCTGGGATTCGAACCCTCGCCTCCAGTGGGGACTGCGACCCGAACGCAGCGACTTAGACCGCTCGGCCATCCTGACAGCTCTTTCCTTCCAAGTTTCAATGGGGGACTTTGACACCTGGTAGCCCGCCATTCATTTCAATTGGGCATTTCGACCATTCATTCCTATGGGGGAATCTCTGGGATTCGAACCCTCGCCTCCAGTGGGGACTGCGACCCGAACGCAGCGGCTTAGACCGCTCAGCCATCCTGACAGCTCTTTCCTTCCAATGTTCAATGGGGGACTTTGACACCTGGTAGCCCGCCATTCATTTCAATGGGGCATTTCGACCATTCATTCCTATGGGGGAATCTCTGGGATTCGAACCCACGCCTCCAGTGGGGACTGCGACCCGAACGCAGCGACTTAGACCGCTCAGCCATCCTGACAGCTCTTTCCTTCCCAGGTTCATTGGGGGACTTTGACACCTGGTATCCCGCCATTCATTTCAATAATGCATTTCGACCATTCATTCCTATGGGGGAATCTCTGGGATTCGAACCCTCGCCTCCATTGGGGACTGCGACCCGAACGCAGCGACTTAGACCGCTCAGCCATCCTGACAGCTCTTTCCTTCCCAGGTTCATTGGGGGACTTTGACACCTGGTAGCCCGCCATTCATTTCAATTGGGCATTTTGACCATTCATTCCTCTGGGGGAATCTCTGGGATTCGAACCCACGCCTCCAGTGGGGACTGCGACCCGAGCGCAGCGACTTAGACCGCTCGGCCATCCTGACAGCTCTTTCCTTCCAAGGTTCAATGGGGGACTTTGACACCTGGTATCCCGCCATTCATTTCAATGGGGCATTTCGACCATTCATTCCTATGGGGGAATCTCTGGGATTCGAACCCTTGCCTCCAGTGGGGACTGCGACACAAACGCAGCGACTTAGACCGCTCAGCCATCCTGACAGCTCTTTCCTTCCCAGGTTCATTGGGGGACTTTGACACCTGGTAGCCCGCCATTCATTTCAATGGGGCATTTCGACCATTCATTCCTATGGGGGAATCTCTGGGATTCGAACCCACGCCTCCAGTGGGGACTGCGACCCGAACACAGCGACTTAGACCGCTCAGCCATCCTGACAGCTCTTTCCTTCCAATGTCCAATGGGGGACTTTGACACCTGGTAGCCCGCCATTCATTTCAATGGGGCATTTCGACCATTCATTCCTATGGGGGAATCTCTGGGATTTGAACCCGCGCCTCCAGTGGGGACTGCGACCCGAGCGCAGCGACTTAGACAACTCAGCCATCCTGACAGCTCTTTCCTTCCAATGTCCAATGGGGGACTTTGACACCTGGTAGCCCGCCATTCATTTCAATGGGGCATTTCGACCATTCATTCCTCTGGGGGAATCTCTGGGATTCGAACCCTTGCCTCCAGTGGGGACTGCGACCCAAACGCAGCGACTTAGACCGCTCAGCCATCCTGACAGCTCTTTCCTTCCAAGGTTCATTGGGGGACTTTGACACCTGGTAGCCCGCCATTCATTTCAATTGGGCATTTCGACCATTCATTCCTATGGGGGAATCTCTGGGATTCGAACCCTCGCCTCCAGTGGGGACTGCGACCCGAACGCAGCGACTTAGACCGCTCGGCCATCCTGACAGCTCTTTCCTTCCAAGTTTCAATGGGGGACTTTGACACCTGGTAGCCCGCCATTCATTTCAATTGGGCATTTCGACCATTCATTCCTATGGGGGAATCTCTGGGATTCGAACCCTCGCCTCCAGTGGGGACTGCGACCCGAACGCAGCGGCTTAGACCGCTCAGCCATCCTGACAGCTCTTTCCTTCCAATGTTCAATGGGGGACTTTGACACCTGGTAGCCCGCCATTCATTTCAATGGGGCATTTCGACCATTCATTCCTATGGGGGAATCTCTGGGATTCGAACCCACGCCTCCAGTGGGGACTGCGACCCGAACGCAGCGACTTAGACCGCTCAGCCATCCTGACAGCTCTTTCCTTCCCAGGTTCATTGGGGGACTTTGACACCTGGTATCCCGCCATTCATTTCAATAATGCATTTCGACCATTCATTCCTATGGGGGAATCTCTGGGATTCGAACCCTCGCCTCCATTGGGGACTGCGACCCGAACGCAGCGACTTAGACCGCTCAGCCATCCTGACAGCTCTTTCCTTCCCAGGTTCATTGGGGGACTTTGACACCTGGTAGCCCGCCATTCATTTCAATTGGGCATTTTGACCATTCATTCCTCTGGGGGAATCTCTGGGATTCGAACCCACGCCTCCAGTGGGGACTGCGACCCGAGCGCAGCGACTTAGACCGCTCGGCCATCCTGACAGCTCTTTCCTTCCAAGGTTCAATGGGGGACTTTGACACCTGGTATCCCGCCATTCATTTCAATGGGGCATTTCGACCATTCATTCCTATGGGGGAATCTCTGGGATTCGAACCCGCGCCTCCAGTGGGGACTGCGACCCGAGTGCAGCGACTTAGACCGCTCGGCCATCCTGACAGCTCTTTCCTTCCCAGGTTCATTGGGGGACTTTGACACCTGGTAGCCCGCCATTCATTTCAATGGGGCATTTTGACCATTCATTCCTATGGGGGAATCTCTGGGATTCGAACCCTCGCCTCCAGTGGGGACTGCGACCCGAACGCAGCGACTTAGACCGCTCAGCCATCCTGACAGCTCTTTCCTTCCAATGTTCAATGGGGGACTTTGACACCTGGTAGCCCGCCATTCATTTCAATGGGGCATTTCGACCATTCTATCCTATGCAGAATCTCTGGGATTCGAACCCGCGCCTCCAGTGGGGACTGCGGCCCGAGCGCAGCGACTTAGACCGCTCGGCCATCCTGACAGCTCTTTCCTTCCCAGGTTCATTGGGGGACTTTGACACCTGGTAGCCCGCCATTCATTTCAATTGGGCATTTCGACCATTCATTCCTATGGGGGAATCTCTGGGATTCGAACCCACGCCTCCAGTGGGGACTGCGACCCGAGCGCAGCGACTTAGACCGCTCGGCCATCCTGACAGCTCTTTCCTTCCAAGGTTCAATGGGGGACTTTGACACCTGGTAGCCCGCCATTCATTTCAATTGGGCATTTCGACCATTCATTCCTATGGGGGAATTTCTGGGATTCGAACCCTCGCCTCCAGTGGGGAATGCGACCCGAACGCAGCGGCTTAGACCGCTCAGCCATCCTGACAGCTCTTTCCTTCCAAGGTTCATTGGGGGACTTAGACACCTGGTAGCCCGCCATTCATTTCAATTGGGCATTTCAACCATTCATTCCTCTGGGGGAATCTCTGGGATTCGAACCCACGCCTCCAGTGGGGACTGCGACCCGAGCGCAGCGACTTAGACCGCTCGGCCATCCTGACAGCTCTTTCCTTCCAAGGTTCAATGGGGGACTTTGACACCTGGTATCCCGCCATTCATTTCAATGGGGCATTTCGACCATTCATTCCTATGGGGGAATCTCTGGGATTCGAACCCGCACCTCCAGTGGGGACTGCGACCCGAGCGCAGCGACTTAGACCGCTCGGCCATCCTGACAGCTCTTTCCTTCCCAGGTTCATTGGGGGACTTTGACACCTGGTAGCCCGCCATTCATTTCAATGGGGCATTTGGACCATTCATTCCTATGGGGGAATCTCTGGGATTCGAACCCGGGCCTCCAGTGGGGACTGCGACCCGAGCGCAGCGACTTAGACCGCTCGGCCATCCTGACAGCTCTTTCCTTCCAAGGTTCAATGGGGGACTTTGACACCTGGTAGCCCGCCATTCATTTCAATGGGGCATTTCGACCATTCATTCCTATGGGGGAATCTCTGGGATTCGAACCCTTGCCTCCAGTGGGGACTGCGACACAAACGCAGCGACTTAGACCGCTCAGCCATCCTGACAGCTCTTTCCTTCCCAGGTTCATTGGGGGACTTTGACACCTGGTAGCCCGCCATTCATTTCAATGGGGCATTTCGACCATTCATTCCTATGGGGGAATCTCTGGGATTCGAACCCACGCCTCCAGTGGGGACTGCGACCCGAACACAGCGACTTAGACCGCTCAGCCATCCTGACAGCTCTTTCCTTCCAATGTCCAATGGGGGACTTTGACACCTGGTAGCCCGCCATTCATTTCAATGGGGCATTTCGACCATTCATTCCTATGGGGGAATCTCTGGGATTTGAACCCGCGCCTCCAGTGGGGACTGCGACCCGAGCGCAGCGACTTAGACAACTCAGCCATCCTGACAGCTCTTTCCTTCCAATGTCCAATGGGGGACTTTGACACCTGGTAGCCCGCCATTCATTTCAATGGGGCATTTCGACCATTCATTCCTATGGGGGAATCTCTGGGATTCGAACCCACGCCTCCAGTGGGGACTGCGACCCGAACGCAGCGACTTAGACCGCTCGGCCATCCTGACAGCTCTTTCCTTCCCAGGTTCATTTGGGGACTTTGACACCTGGTAGCCCGCCATTCATTTCAATGGGGCATTTCGACCATTCATTCCTATGGGGGAATCTCTGGGATTCGAACCCTTGCCTCCAGTGGAGACTGCGACACAAACGCAGCGACTTAGACCGCTCAGCCATCCTGACAGCTCTTTCCTTCCCAGGTTCATTGGGGGACTTTGACACCTGGTAGCCCGCCATTCATTTCAATGGGGCATTTCGACCATTCATTCCTATGGGGGAATCTCTGGGATTCGAACCCACGCCTCCAGTGGGGATTGCGACCCGAACCCAGCGACTTAGACCGCTCAGCCATCCTGACAGCTCTTTCCTTCCAATGTTCAATGGCGGACTTTGACACCTGGTAGCCCGCCATTCATTTCAATGGGGCATTTCGACCATTCTATCCTATGGGGGAATCTCTGGGATTCAAACCCGCGCCTCCAGTGGGGACTGCGACCCGAGCGCAGCGACTTAGACCGCTCGGCCATCCTGACAGCTCTTTCCTTCCCAGGTTCATTGGGGGACTTTGACACCTGGTAGCCCGCCATTCATTTCAATTGGGCATTTCGACCATTCATTCCTATGGGGGAATCTCTGGGATTCGAACCCACGCCTCCAGTGGGGACTGCGACCCGAGCGCAGCGACTTAGACCGCTCGGCCATCCTGACAGCTCTTTCCTTCCAAGGTTCAATGGGGGACTTTGACACCTGGTAGCCCGCCATTCATTTCAATTGGGCATTTCGACCATTCATTCCTATCGGGGAATTTCTGGGATTCGAACCCTCGCCTCCAGTGGGGACTGCGACCCGAACGCAGCGGCTTAGACCGCTCAGCCATCCTGACAGCTCTTTCCTTCCAAGGTTCAATGGGGGACTTTGACACCTGGTAGCCCGCCATTCATTTCAATTGGGCATTTCGACCATTCATTCCTATGGGGGAATCTCTGGGATTCGAACCCGCGCCTCCAGTGGGGACTGCGACCCGAGCGCAGCGACTTAGACCGCTTGGCCATTCTGACAGGTCTTTCCTTCCAATGTCCATTGGGGGACTTTGACACCTGGTAGCCCGCCATTCATTTCAATGGGGCATTTCGACCATTCATTCCTATGGGGGAATCTCTGGGATTCGAACCCTTGCCTCCAGTGGGGACTGCGACCCGAACGCAGCAGCTTAGACCGCTCAGCCATCCTGACAGCTCTTTCCTTCCAATGTTCAATGGGGGACTTTGACACCTGGTAGCCCGCCATTCATTTCAATGGGGCATTTCGACCATTCATTCCTATGGGGGAATCTCTGGGATTCGAACCCACGCCTCCAGTGGGGACTGCGACCCGAACGCAGCGACTTAGACCGCTCAGCCATCCTGACAGCTCTTTCCTTCCCAGGTTCATTGGGGGACTTTGACACCTGGTATCCCGCCATTCATTTCAATGGGGCATTTCGACCATTCATTCCTATGGGGGAATCTCTGGGATTCGAACCCTCGCCTCCATTGGGGACTGCGACCCGAACGCAGCGACTTAGACCGCTCAGCCATCCTGACAGCTCTTTCCTTCCCAGGTTCATTGGGGGACTTTGACACCTGGTAGCCCGCCATTCATTTCAATTGGGCATTTCGACCATTCATTCCTCTGGGGGAATCTCTGGGATTCGAACCCACGCCTCCAGTGGGGACTGCGACCCGAGCGCAGCGACTTAGACCGCTCGGCCATCCTGACAGCTCTTTCCTTCCAAGGTTCAATGGGGGACTTTGACACCTGGTATCCCGCCATTCATTTCAATGGGGCATTTCGACCATTCATTCCTATGGGGGAATCTCTGGGATTCGAACCCGCGCCTCCAGTGGGGACTGCGACCCGAGTGCAGCGACTTAGACCGCTCGGCCATCCTGACAGCTCTTTCCTTCCCAGGTTCATTGGGGGACTTTGACACCTGGTATCCCGCCATTCATTTCAATGGGGCATTTCGACCATTCATTCCTATGGGGGAATCTCTGGGATTCGAACCCGCGCCTCCAGTGGGGACTGCGACCCGAGTGCAGCGACTTAGACCGCTCGGCCATCCTGACAGCTCTTTCCTTCCCAGGTTCATTGGGGGACTTTGACACCTGGTAGCCCGCCATTCATTTCAATGGGGCATTTTGACCATTCATTCCTATGGGGGAATCTCTGGGATTCGAACCCACGCCTCCAGTGGGGACTGCGACCCGAGCGCAGCGACTTAGACCGCTCGGCCATCCTGACAGCTCTTTCCTTCCAAGGTTCAATGGGGGACTTTGACACCTGGTATCCCGCCATTCATTTCAATGGGGCATTTCGACCATTCATTCCTATGGGGGAATCTCTGGGATTCGAACCCGCACCTCCAGTGGGGACTGCGACCCGAGCGCAGCGACTTAGACCGCTCGGCCATCCTGACAGCTCTTTCCTTCCCAGGTTCATTGGGGGACTTTGACACCTGGTAGCCCGCCATTCATTTCAATGGGGCATTTGGACCATTCATTCCTATGGGGGAAACTCTGGGATTCGAACCCGGGCCTCCAGTGGGGACTGCGACCCGAGCGCAGCGACTTAGACCGCTCGGCCATCCTGACAGCTCTTTCCTTCCAAGGTTCAATGGGGGACTTTGACACCTGGTAGCCCGCCATTCATTTCAATGGGGCATTTCGACCATTCATTCCTATGGGGGAATCTCTGGGATTCGAACCCTTGCCTCCAGTGGGGACTGCGACACAAACGCAGCGACTTAGACCGCTCAGCCATCCTGACAGCTCTTTCCTTCCCAGGTTCATTGGGGGACTTTGACACCTGGTAGCCCGCCATTCATTTCAATGGGGCATTTCGACCATTCATTCCTATGGGGGAATCTCTGGGATTCGAACCCACGCCTCCAGTGGGGACTGCGACCCGAACACAGCGACTTAGACCGCTCAGCCATCCTGACAGCTCTTTCCTTCCAATGTCCAATGGGGGACTTTGACACCTGGTAGCCCGCCATTCATTTCAATGGGGCATTTCGACCATTCATTCCTATGGGGGAATCTCTGGGATTTGAACCCGCGCCTCCAGTGGGGACTGCGACCCGAGCGCAGCGACTTAGACAACTCAGCCATCCTGACAGCTCTTTCCTTCCAATGTCCAATGGGGGACTTTGACACCTGGTAGCCCGCCATTCATTTCAATGGGGCATTTCGACCATTCATTCCTCTGGGGGAATCTCTGGGATTCGAACCCTTGCCTCCAGTGGGGACTGCGACCCAAACGCAGCGACTTAGACCGCTCAGCCATCCTGACAGCTCTTTCCTTCCAAGGTTCATTGGGGGACTTTGACACCTGGTAGCCCGCCATTCATTTCAATTGGGCATTTCGACCATTCATTCCTATGGGGGAATCTCTGGGATTCGAACCCTCGCCTCCAGTGGGGACTGCGACCCGAACGCAGCGACTTAGACCGCTCGGCCATCCTGACAGCTCTTTCCTTCCAAGTTTCAATGGGGGACTTTGACACCTGGTAGCCCGCCATTCATTTCAATTGGGCATTTCGACCATTCATTCCTATGGGGGAATCTCTGGGATTCGAACCCTCGCCTCCAGTGGGGACTGCGACCCGAACGCAGCGGCTTAGACCGCTCAGCCATCCTGACAGCTCTTTCCTTCCAATGTTCAATGGGGGACTTTGACACCTGGTAGCCCGCCATTCATTTCAATGGGGCATTTCGACCATTCATTCCTATGGGGGAATCTCTGGGATTCGAACCCACGCCTCCAGTGGGGACTGCGACCCGAACGCAGCGACTTAGACCGCTCAGCCATCCTGACAGCTCTTTCCTTCCCAGGTTCATTGGGGGACTTTGACACCTGGTATCCCGCCATTCATTTCAATAATGCATTTCGACCATTCATTCCTATGGGGGAATCTCTGGGATTCGAACCCTCGCCTCCATTGGGGACTGCGACCCGAACGCAGCGACTTAGACCGCTCAGCCATCCTGACAGCTCTTTCCTTCCCAGGTTCATTGGGGGACTTTGACACCTGGTAGCCCGCCATTCATTTCAATTGGGCATTTTGACCATTCATTCCTCTGGGGGAATCTCTGGGATTCGAACCCACGCCTCCAGTGGGGACTGCGACCCGAGCGCAGCGACTTAGACCGCTCGGCCATCCTGACAGCTCTTTCCTTCCAAGGTTCAATGGGGGACTTTGACACCTGGTATCCCGCCATTCATTTCAATGGGGCATTTCGACCATTCATTCCTATGGGGGAATCTCTGGGATTCGAACCCGCGCCTCCAGTGGGGACTGCGACCCGAGTGCAGCGACTTAGACCGCTCGGCCATCCTGACAGCTCTTTCCTTCCCAGGTTCATTGGGGGACTTTGACACCTGGTAGCCCGCCATTCATTTCAATGGGGCATTTTGACCATTCATTCCTATGGGGGAATCTCTGGGATTCGAACCCTCGCCTCCAGTGGGGACTGCGACCCGAACGCAGCGACTTAGACCGCTCAGCCATCCTGACAGCTCTTTCCTTCCAATGTTCAATGGGGGACTTTGACACCTGGTAGCCCGCCATTCATTTCAATGGGGCATTTCGACCATTCTATCCTATGCAGAATCTCTGGGATTCGAACCCGCGCCTCCAGTGGGGACTGCGGCCCGAGCGCAGCGACTTAGACCGCTCGGCCATCCTGACAGCTCTTTCCTTCCCAGGTTCATTGGGGGACTTTGACACCTGGTAGCCCGCCATTCATTTCAATTGGGCATTTCGACCATTCATTCCTATGGGGGAATCTCTGGGATTCGAACCCACGCCTCCAGTGGGGACTGCGACCCGAGCGCAGCGACTTAGACCGCTCGGCCATCCTGACAGCTCTTTCCTTCCAAGGTTCAATGGGGGACTTTGACACCTGGTAGCCCGCCATTCATTTCAATTGGGCATTTCGACCATTCATTCCTATGGGGGAATTTCTGGGATTCGAACCCTCGCCTCCAGTGGGGAATGCGACCCGAACGCAGCGGCTTAGACCGCTCAGCCATCCTGACAGCTCTTTCCTTCCAAGGTTCATTGGGGGACTTAGACACCTGGTAGCCCGCCATTCATTTCAATTGGGCATTTCAACCATTCATTCCTCTGGGGGAATCTCTGGGATTCGAACCCACGCCTCCAGTGGGGACTGCGACCCGAGCGCAGCGACTTAGACCGCTCGGCCATCCTGACAGCTCTTTCCTTCCAAGGTTCAATGGGGGACTTTGACACCTGGTATCCCGCCATTCATTTCAATGGGGCATTTCGACCATTCATTCCTATGGGGGAATCTCTGGGATTCGAACCCGCACCTCCAGTGGGGACTGCGACCCGAGCGCAGCGACTTAGACCGCTCGGCCATCCTGACAGCTCTTTCCTTCCCAGGTTCATTGGGGGACTTTGACACCTGGTAGCCCGCCATTCATTTCAATGGGGCATTTGGACCATTCATTCCTATGGGGGAATCTCTGGGATTCGAACCCGGGCCTCCAGTGGGGACTGCGACCCGAGCGCAGCGACTTAGACCGCTCGGCCATCCTGACAGCTCTTTCCTTCCAAGGTTCAATGGGGGACTTTGACACCTGGTAGCCCGCCATTCATTTCAATGGGGCATTTCGACCATTCATTCCTATGGGGGAATCTCTGGGATTCGAACCCTTGCCTCCAGTGGGGACTGCGACACAAACGCAGCGACTTAGACCGCTCAGCCATCCTGACAGCTCTTTCCTTCCCAGGTTCATTGGGGGACTTTGACACCTGGTAGCCCGCCATTCATTTCAATGGGGCATTTCGACCATTCATTCCTATGGGGGAATCTCTGGGATTCGAACCCACGCCTCCAGTGGGGACTGCGACCCGAACACAGCGACTTAGACCGCTCAGCCATCCTGACAGCTCTTTCCTTCCAATGTCCAATGGGGGACTTTGACACCTGGTAGCCCGCCATTCATTTCAATGGGGCATTTCGACCATTCATTCCTATGGGGGAATCTCTGGGATTTGAACCCGCGCCTCCAGTGGGGACTGCGACCCGAGCGCAGCGACTTAGACAACTCAGCCATCCTGACAGCTCTTTCCTTCCAATGTCCAATGGGGGACTTTGACACCTGGTAGCCCGCCATTCATTTCAATGGGGCATTTCGACCATTCATTCCTATGGGGGAATCTCTGGGATTCGAACCCACGCCTCCAGTGGGGACTGCGACCCGAACGCAGCGACTTAGACCGCTCGGCCATCCTGACAGCTCTTTCCTTCCCAGGTTCATTTGGGGACTTTGACACCTGGTAGCCCGCCATTCATTTCAATGGGGCATTTCGACCATTCATTCCTATGGGGGAATCTCTGGGATTCGAACCCTTGCCTCCAGTGGAGACTGCGACACAAACGCAGCGACTTAGACCGCTCAGCCATCCTGACAGCTCTTTCCTTCCCAGGTTCATTGGGGGACTTTGACACCTGGTAGCCCGCCATTCATTTCAATGGGGCATTTCGACCATTCATTCCTATGGGGGAATCTCTGGGATTCGAACCCACGCCTCCAGTGGGGATTGCGACCCGAACCCAGCGACTTAGACCGCTCAGCCATCCTGACAGCTCTTTCCTTCCAATGTCCAATGGGGGACTTTGACACCTGGTAGCCCGCCGTTCATTTCAATGGGGCATTTCGACCATTCATTCCTATGGGGGAATCTCTGGGATTCGAACCCGCGCCTCCAGTGGGGACTGCGACCCGAGCGCAGCGACTTAGACCGCTTGGCCATTCTGACAGGTCTTTCCTTCCAATGTCCATTGGGGGACTTTGACACCTGGTAGCCCGCCATTCATTTCAATGGGGCATTTCGACCATTCATTCCTATGGGGGAATCTCTGGGATTCGAACCCTTGCCTCCAATGGGGACTGCGACCCAAACGCAGCGACTTATACCGCTCAGCCATCCTGACAGCTCTTTCCTTCCCAGGTTCATTGGGGGACTTTGACACCTGGTAGCCCGCCATTCATTTCAATGGGGCATTTTGACCATTCATTCCAATGGGGGAATCTCTGGGATTCGAACCCACGCCTCCAGTGGGGACTGCGACCCGAACGCAGCGACTTAGACCGCTCGGCCATCCTGACAGCTCTTTCCTTCCCAGGTTCATTGGGGGACTTAGACACCTGGTAGCCCGCCATTCATTTCAATTGGGCATTTCGACCATTCATTCCTCTGGGGGAATCTCTGGGATTCGAACCCACGCCTCCAGTAGGGACTGCGACCCGAGCGCAGCGACTTAGACCGCTCGGCCATCCTGACAGCTCTTTCCTTCCAAGGTTCAATGGGGGACTTTGACACCTGGTATCCCGCCATTCATTTCAATTGGGCATTTCGACCATTCATTCCTATGGGGGAATCTCTGGGATTCGAACCCTCGCCTCCAGTGGGGACTGCGACCCGAACGCAGCGGCTTAGACCGCTCAGCCATCCTGACAGCTCTTTCCTTCCAATGTTCAATGGGGGACTTTGACACCTGGTAGCCCGCCATTCATTTCAATGGGGCATTTCGACCATTCATTCCTATGGGGGAATCTCTGGGATTCGAACCCACGCCTCCAGTGGGGACTGCGACCCGAACGCAGCGACTTAGACCGCTCAGCCATCCTGACAGCTCTTTCCTTCCCAGGTTCATTGGGGGACTTTGACACCTGGTATCCCGCCATTCATTTCAATGGGGCATTTCGACCATTCATTCCTATGGGGGAATCTCTGGGATTCGAACCCTCGCCTCCATTGGGGACTGCGACCCGAACGCAGCGACTTAGACCGCTCAGCCATCCTGACAGCTCTTTCCTTCCCAGGTTCATTGGGGGACTTTGACACCTGGTAGCCCGCCATTCATTTCAATTGGGCATTTCGACCATTCATTCCTCTGGGGGAATCTCTGGGATTCGAACCCACGCCTCCAGTGGGGACTGCGACCCGAGCGCAGCGACTTAGACCGCTCGGCCATCCTGACAGCTCTTTCCTTCCAAGGTTCAATGGGGGACTTTGACACCTGGTATCCCGCCATTCATTTCAATGGGGCATTTCGACCATTCATTCCTATGGGGGAATCTCTGGGATTCGAACCCGCACCTCCAGTGGGGACTGCGACCCGAGCGCAGCGACTTAGACCGCTCGGCCATCCTGACAGCTCTTTCCTTCCCAGGTTCATTGGGGGACTTTGACACCTGGTAGCCCGCCATTCATTTCAATGGGGCATTTGGACCATTCATTCCTATGGGGGAAACTCTGGGATTCGAACCCGGGCCTCCAGTGGGGACTGCGACCCGAGCGCAGCGACTTAGACCGCTCGGCCATCCTGACAGCTCTTTCCTTCCAAGGTTCAATGGGGGACTTTGACACCTGGTAGCCCGCCATTCATTTCAATGGGGCATTTCGACAATTCATTCCTATGGGGGAATCTCTGGGATTCGAACCCTTGCCTCCAGTGGGGACTGCGACACAAACGCAGCGACTTAGACCGCTCAGCCATCCTGACAGCTCTTTCCTTCCCAGGTTCATTGGGGGACTTTGACACCTGGTAGCCCGCCATTCATTTCAATGGGGCATTTCGACCATTCATTCCTATGGGGGAATCTCTGGGATTCGAACCCACGCCTCCAGTGGGGACTGCGACCCGAACACAGCGACTTAGACCGCTCAGCCATCCTGACAGCTCTTTCCTTCCAATGTCCAATGGGGGACTTTGACACCTGGTAGCCCGCCATTCATTTCAATGGGGCATTTCGACCATTCATTCCTATGGGGGAATCTCTGGGATTTGAACCCGCGCCTCCAGTGGGGACTGCGACCCGAGCGCAGCGACTTAGACAACTCAGCCATCCTGACAGCTCTTTCCTTCCAATGTCCAATGGGGGACTTTGACACCTGGTAGCCCGCCATTCATTTCAATGGGGCATTTCGACCATTCATTCCTATGGGGGAATCTCTGGGATTCGAACCCTTGCCTCCAGTGGGGACTGCGACCCAAACGCAGCGACTTAGACCGCTCAGCCATCCTGACAGCTCTTTCCTTCCAAGGTTCATTGGGGGACTTTGACACCTGGTAGCCCGCCATTCATTTCAATTGGGCATTTCGACCATTCATTCCTATGGGGGAATCTCTGGGATTCGAACCCACGCCTCCAGTGGGGACTGCGACCCGAACGCAGCGACATAGACCGCTCAGCCATCCTGACAGCTCTTTCCTTCCCAGGTTCATTGGGGGACTTTGACACCTGGTAGCCCGCCATTCATTTCAATAGGGCATTTCGACCATTCATTCCTATGGGGGAATCTCTGGGATTCGAACCCACGCCTCCAGTGGGGACTGCGACCCGAACGCAGCGACTTAGACCGCTCGGCCATCCTGACAGCTCTTTCCTTCCCAGGTTCATTTGGGGACTTTGACACCTGGTAGCCCGCCATTCATTTCAATGGGGCATTTCGACCATTCAATCCTATGGGGGAATCTCTGGGATTCGAACCCTTGCCTCCAGTGGGGACTGCGACACAAACGCAGCGACTTAGACCGCTCAGCCATCCTGACAGCTCTTTCCTTCCCAGGTTCATTGGGGGACTTTGACACCTGGTAGCCCGCCATTCATTTCAATGGGGCATTTCGACCATTCATTCCTATGGGGGAATCTCTGGGATTCGAACCCACGCCTCCAGTGGGGATTGCGACCCGAACACAGCGACTTAGACCGCTCAGCCATCCTGACAGCTCTTTCCTTCCAATGTCCAATGGGGGACTTTGACACCTGGTAGCCCGCCGTTCATTTCAATGGGGCATTTCGACCATTCATTCCTATGGGGGAATCTCTGGGATTCGAACCCGCGCCTCCAGTGGGGACTGCGACCCGAGCGCAGCGACTTAGACCGCTTGGCCATTCTGACAGGTCTTTCCTTCCAATGTCCATTGGGGGACTTTGACACCTGGTAGCCCGCCATTCATTTCAATGGGGCATTTCGACCATTCATTCCTATGGGGGAATCTCTGGGATTCGAACCCACGCCTCCAGTGGGGACTGTGACCCAAACGCAGCGACTTAGACCGCTCAGCCATCCTGACAGCTCTTTCCTTCCCAGGTTCATTGGGGGACTTTGACACCTGGTACCCCGCCATTCATTTCAATGGGGCATTTTGACCATTCATTCCAATGGGGGAATCTCTGGGATTCGAACCCACGCCTCCAGTGGGGACTGCGACCCGAACGCAGCGACTTAGACCGCTCGGCCATCCTGACAGCTCTTTCCTTCCCAGGTTCATTTGGGGACTTTGACACCTGGTAGCCCACCATTCATTTCAATGGGGCATTTCGACCATTCATTCCTATGGGGGAATCTCTGGGATTCGAACCCTCGCCTCCAGTGGGGAATGCGACCCGAAAGCATCGACTTAGACCGCTCGGCCATCCTGACAGCTCTTTCCTTCCCAGGTTCATTGGGGGACTTTGACACCTGGTAGCCCGCCATTCATTTCAATGGGGCATTTCGACCATTCATTCCTATGGGGGAATCTCTGGGATTCGAACCCTCGCCTCCAGTGGGGACTGCGACCCGAACGCAGCGACTTAGACCGCTCGGCCATCCTGACAGCTCTTTCCTTCCAAGTTTCAATGGGGGACTTTGACACCTGGTAGCCCGCCATTCATTTCAATTGGGCATTTCGACCATTCATTCCTATGGGGGAATCTCTGGGATTCGAACCCTCGCCTCCAGTGGGGACTGCGACCCGAACGCAGCGGCTTAGACCGCTCAGCCATCCTGACAGCTCTTTCCTTCCAATGTTCAATGGGGGACTTTGACACCTGGTAGCCCGCCATTCATTTCAATGGGGCATTTCGACCATTCATTCCTATGGGGGAATCTCTGGGATTCGAACCCACGCCTCCAGTGGGGACTGCGACCCGAACGCAGTGACTTAGACCGCTCAGCCATCCTGACAGCTCTTTCCTTCCCAGGTTCATTGGGGGACTTTGACACCTGGTATCCCGCCATTCATTTCAATAATGCATTTCGACCATTCATTCCTATGGGGGAATCTCTGGGATTCGAACCCTCGCCTCCATTGGGGACTGCGACCCGAACGCAGCGACTTAGACCGCTCAGCCATCCTGACAGCTCTTTCCTTCCCAGGTTCATTGGGGGACTTTGACACCTGGTAGCCCGCCATTCATTTCAATTGGGCATTTTGACCATTCATTCCTCTGGGGGAATCTCTGGGATTCGAACCCACGCCTCCAGTGGGGACTGCGACCCGAGCGCAGCGACTTAGACCGCTCGGCCATCCTGACAGCTCTTTCCTTCCAAGGTTCAATGGGGGACTTTGACACCTGGTATCCCGCCATTCATTTCAATGGGGCATTTCGACCATTCATTCCTATGGGGGAATCTCTGGGATTCGAACCCGCGCCTCCAGTGGGGACTGCGACCCGAGTGCAGCGACTTAGACCGCTCGGCCATCCTGACAGGTCTTTCCTTCCAATGTCCATTGGGGGACTTTGACACCTGGTAGCCCGCCATTCATTTCAATGGGGCATTTCGACCATTCATTCCTATGGGGGAATCTCTGGGATTCGAACCCTTGCCTCCAGTGGGGACTGCGACCCGAACGCAGCAGCTTAGACCGCTCAGCCATCCTGACAGCTCTTTCCTTCCAATGTTCAATGGGGGACTTTGACACCTGGTAGCCCGCCATTCATTTCAATGGGGCATTTCGACCATTCATTCCTATGGGGGAATCTCTGGGATTCGAACCCACGCCTCCAGTGGGGACTGCGACCCGAACGCAGCGACTTAGACCGCTCAGCCATCCTGACAGCTCTTTCCTTCCCAGGTTCATTGGGGGACTTTGACACCTGGTATCCCGCCATTCATTTCAATGGGGCATTTCGACCATTCATTCCTATGGGGGAATCTCTGGGATTCGAACCCTCGCCTCCATTGGGGACTGCGACCCGAACGCAGCGACTTAGACCGCTCAGCCATCCTGACAGCTCTTTCCTTCCCAGGTTCATTGGGGGACTTTGACACCTGGTAGCCCGCCATTCATTTCAATTGGGCATTTTGACCATTCATTCCTCTGGGGGAATCTCTGGGATTCGAACCCACGCCTCCAGTGGGGACTGCGACCCGAGCGCAGCGACTTAGACCGCTCGGCCATCCTGACAGCTCTTTCCTTCCAAGGTTCAATGGGGGACTTTGACACCTGGTATCCCGCCATTCATTTCAATGGGGCATTTCGACCATTCATTCCTATGGGGGAATCTCTGGGATTCGAACCCGCGCCTCCAGTGGGGACTGCGACCCGAGTGCAGCGACTTAGACCGCTCGGCCATCCTGACAGCTCTTTCCTTCCCAGGTTCATTGGGGGACTTTGACACCTGGTAGCCCGCCATTCATTTCAATGGGGCATTTTGACCATTCATTCCTATGGGGGAATCTCTGGGATTCGAACCCTCGCCTCCAGTGGGGACTGCGACCCGAACGCAGCGACTTAGACCGCTCAGCCATCCTGACAGCTCTTTCCTTCCAATGTTCAATGGCGGACTTTGACACCTGGTAGCCCGCCATTCATTTCAATGGGGCATTTCGACCATTCTATCCTATGGGGGAATCTCTGGGATTCAAACCCGCGCCTCCAGTGGGGACTGCGACCCGAGCGCAGCGACTTAGACCGCTCGGCCATCCTGACAGCTCTTTCCTTCCCAGGTTCATTGGGGGACTTTGACACCTGGTAGCCCGCCATTCATTTCAATTGGGCATTTCGACCATTCATTCCTATGGGGGAATCTCTGGGATTCGAACCCACGCCTCCAGTGGGGACTGCGACCCGAGCGCAGCGACTTAGACCGCTCGGCCATCCTGACAGCTCTTTCCTTCCAAGGTTCAATGGGGGACTTTGACACCTGGTAGCCCGCCATTCATTTCAATTGGGCATTTCGACCATTCATTCCTATCGGGGAATTTCTGGGATTCGAACCCTCGCCTCCAGTGGGGACTGCGACCCGAACGCAGCGGCTTAGACCGCTCAGCCATCCTGACAGCTCTTTCCTTCCAAGGTTCAATGGGGGACTTTGACACCTGGTAGCCCGCCATTCATTTCAATTGGGCATTTCGACCATTCATTCCTATGGGGGAATCTCTGGGATTCGAACCCGCGCCTCCAGTGGGGACTGCGACCCGAGCGCAGCGACTTAGACCGCTTGGCCATTCTGACAGGTCTTTCCTTCCAATGTCCATTGGGGGACTTTGACACCTGGTAGCCCGCCATTCATTTCAATGGGGCATTTCGACCATTCATTCCTATGGGGGAATCTCTGGGATTCGAACCCTTGCCTCCAGTGGGGACTGCGACCCGAACGCAGCAGCTTAGACCGCTCAGCCATCCTGACAGCTCTTTCCTTCCAATGTTCAATGGGGGACTTTGACACCTGGTAGCCCGCCATTCATTTCAATGGGGCATTTCGACCATTCATTCCTATGGGGGAATCTCTGGGATTCGAACCCACGCCTCCAGTGGGGACTGTGACCCGAACGCAGCGACTTAGACCGCTCAGCCATCCTGACAGCTCTTTCCTTCCCAGGTTCATTGGGGGACTTTGACACCTGGTATCCCGCCATTCATTTCAATGGGGCATTTCGACCATTCATTCCTATGGGGGAATCTCTGGGATTCGAACCCTCGCCTCCATTGGGGACTGCGACCCGAACGCAGCGACTTAGACCGCTCAGCCATCCTGACAGCTCTTTCCTTCCCAGGTTCATTGGGGGACTTTGACACCTGGTAGCCCGCCATTCATTTCAATTGGGCATTTCGACCATTCATTCCTCTGGGGGAATCTCTGGGATTCGAACCCACGCCTCCAGTGGGGACTGCGACCCGAGCGCAGCGACTTAGACCGCTCGGCCATCCTGACAGCTCTTTCCTTCCAAGGTTCAATGGGGGACTTTGACACCTGGTATCCCGCCATTCATTTCAATGGGGCATTTCGACCATTCATTCCTATGGGGGAATCTCTGGGATTCGAACCCGCGCCTCCAGTGGGGACTGCGACCCGAGTGCAGCGACTTAGACCGCTCGGCCATCCTGACAGCTCTTTCCTTCCCAGGTTCATTGGGGGACTTTGACACCTGGTATCCCGCCATTCATTTCAATGGGGCATTTCGACCATTCATTCCTATGGGGGAATCTCTGGGATTCGAACCCGCGCCTCCAGTGGGGACTGCGACCCGAGTGCAGCGACTTAGACCGCTCGGCCATCCTGACAGCTCTTTCCTTCCCAGGTTCATTGGGGGACTTTGACACCTGGTAGCCCGCCATTCATTTCAATGGGGCATTTTGACCATTCATTCCTATGGGGGAATCTCTGGGATTCGAACCCACGCCTCCAGTGGGGACTGCGACCCGAGCGCAGCGACTTAGACCGCTCGGCCATCCTGACAGCTCTTTCCTTCCAAGGTTCAATGGGGGACTTTGACACCTGGTATCCCGCCATTCATTTCAATGGGGCATTTCGACCATTCATTCCTATGGGGGAATCTCTGGGATTCGAACCCGCACCTCCAGTGGGGACTGCGACCCGAGCGCAGCGACTTAGACCGCTCGGCCATCCTGACAGCTCTTTCCTTCCCAGGTTCATTGGGGGACTTTGACACCTGGTAGCCCGCCATTCATTTCAATGGGGCATTTGGACCATTCATTCCTATGGGGGAAACTCTGGGATTCGAACCCGGGCCTCCAGTGGGGACTGCGACCCGAGCGCAGCGACTTAGACCGCTCGGCCATCCTGACAGCTCTTTCCTTCCAAGGTTCAATGGGGGACTTTGACACCTGGTAGCCCGCCATTCATTTCAATGGGGCATTTCGACCATTCATTCCTATGGGGGAATCTCTGGGATTCGAACCCTTGCCTCCAGTGGGGACTGCGACACAAACGCAGCGACTTAGACCGCTCAGCCATCCTGACAGCTCTTTCCTTCCCAGGTTCATTGGGGGACTTTGACACCTGGTAGCCCGCCATTCATTTCAATGGGGCATTTCGACCATTCATTCCTATGGGGGAATCTCTGGGATTCGAACCCACGCCTCCAGTGGGGACTGCGACCCGAACACAGCGACTTAGACCGCTCAGCCATCCTGACAGCTCTTTCCTTCCAATGTCCAATGGGGGACTTTGACACCTGGTAGCCCGCCATTCATTTCAATGGGGCATTTCGACCATTCATTCCTATGGGGGAATCTCTGGGATTTGAACCCGCGCCTCCAGTGGGGACTGCGACCCGAGCGCAGCGACTTAGACAACTCAGCCATCCTGACAGCTCTTTCCTTCCAATGTCCAATGGGGGACTTTGACACCTGGTAGCCCGCCATTCATTTCAATGGGGCATTTCGACCATTCATTCCTCTGGGGGAATCTCTGGGATTCGAACCCTTGCCTCCAGTGGGGACTGCGACCCAAACGCAGCGACTTAGACCGCTCAGCCATCCTGACAGCTCTTTCCTTCCCAGGTTCATTGGGGGACTTTGACACCTGGTAGCCCGCCATTCATTTCAATTGGGCATTTCGACCATTCATTCCTATGGGGGAATCTCTGGGATTCGAACCCACGCCTCCAGTGGGGACTGCGACCCGAGCGCAGCGACTTAGACCGCTCGGCCATCCTGACAGCTCTTTCCTTCCAAGGTTCAATGGGGGACTTTGACACCTGGTAGCCCGCCATTCATTTCAATTGGGCATTTCGACCATTCATTCCTATGGGGGAATTTCTGGGATTCGAACCCTCGCCTCCAGTGGGGAATGCGACCCGAACGCAGCGGCTTAGACCGCTCAGCCATCCTGACAGCTCTTTCCTTCCAAGGTTCATTGGGGGACTTAGACACCTGGTAGCCCGCCATTCATTTCAATTGGGCATTTCAACCATTCATTCCTCTGGGGGAATCTCTGGGATTCGAACCCACGCCTCCAGTGGGGACTGCAACCCGAGCGCAGCGACTTAGACCGCTCGGCCATCCTGACAGCTCTTTCCTTCCAAGGTTCAATGGGGGACTTTGACACCTGGTATCCCGCCATTCATTTCAATGGGGCATTTCGACCATTCATTCCTATGGGGGAATCTCTGGGATTCGAACCCGCACCTCCAGTGGGGACTGCGACCCGAGCGCAGCGACTTAGACCGCTCGGCCATCCTGACAGCTCTTTCCTTCCCAGGTTCATTGGGGGACTTTGACACCTGGTAGCCCGCCATTCATTTCAATGGGGCATTTGGACCATTCATTCCTATGGGGGAATCTCTGGGATTCGAACCCGGGCCTCCAGTGGGGACTGCGACCCGAGCGCAGCGACTTAGACCGCTCGGCCATCCTGACAGCTCTTTCCTTCCAAGGTTCAATGGGGGACTTTGACACCTGGTAGCCCGCCATTCATTTCAATGGGGCATTTCGACCATTCATTCCTATGGGGGAATCTCTGGGATTCGAACCCTTGCCTCCAGTGGGGACTGCGACACAAACGCAGCGACTTAGACCGCTCAGCCATCCTGACAGCTCTTTCCTTCCCAGGTTCATTGGGGGACTTTGACACCTGGTAGCCCGCCATTCATTTCAATGGGGCATTTCGACCATTCATTCCTATGGGGGAATCTCTGGGATTCGAACCCACGCCTCCAGTGGGGACTGCGACCCGAACACAGCGACTTAGACCGCTCAGCCATCCTGACAGCTCTTTCCTTCCAATGTCCAATGGGGGACTTTGACACCTGGTAGCCCGCCATTCATTTCAATGGGGCATTTCGACCATTCATTCCTATGGGGGAATCTCTGGGATTTGAACCCGCGCCTCCAGTGGGGACTGCGACCCGAGCGCAGCGACTTAGACAACTCAGCCATCCTGACAGCTCTTTCCTTCCAATGTCCAATGGGGGACTTTGACACCTGGTAGCCCGCCATTCATTTCAATGGGGCATTTCGACCATTCATTCCTATGGGGGAATCTCTGGGATTCGAACCCACGCCTCCAGTGGGGACTGCGACCCGAACGCAGCGACTTAGACCGCTCGGCCATCCTGACAGCTCTTTCCTTCCCAGGTTCATTTGGGGACTTTGACACCTGGTAGCCCGCCATTCATTTCAATGGGGCATTTCGACCATTCATTCCTATGGGGGAATCTCTGGGATTCGAACCCTTGCCTCCAGTGGAGACTGCGACACAAACGCAGCGACTTAGACCGCTCAGCCATCCTGACAGCTCTTTCCTTCCCAGGTTCATTGGGGGACTTTGACACCTGGTAGCCCGCCATTCATTTCAATGGGGCATTTCGACCATTCATTCCTATGGGGGAAACTCTGGGATTCGAACCCGGGCCTCCAGTGGGGACTGCGACCCGAACCCAGCGACTTAGACCGCTCGGCCATCCTGACAGCTCTTTCCTTCCAAGGTTCAATGGGGGACTTTGACACCTGGTAGCCCGCCATTCATTTCAATGGGGCATTTCGACCATTCATTCCTATGGGGGAATCTCTGGGATTCGAACCCTTGCCTCCAGTGGGGACTGCGACACAAACGCAGCGACTTAGACCGCTCAGCCATCCTGACAGCTCTTTCCTTCCCAGGTTCATTGGGGGACTTTGACACCTGGTAGCCCGCCATTCATTTCAATTGGGCATTTCGACCATTCATTCCTATGGGGGAATCTCTGGGATTCGAACCCACGCCTCCAGTGGGGACTGCGACCCGAGCGCAGCGACTTAGACCGCTCGGCCATCCTGACAGCTCTTTCCTTCCAAGGTTCAATGGGGGACTTTGACACCTGGTAGCCCGCCATTCATTTCAATTGGGCATTTCGACCATTCATTCCTATGGGGGAATTTCTGGGATTCGAACCCTCGCCTCCAGTGGGGAATGCGACCCGAACGCAGCGGCTTAGACCGCTCAGCCATCCTGACAGCTCTTTCCTTCCAAGGTTCATTGGGGGACTTAGACACCTGGTAGCCCGCCATTCATTTCAATTGGGCATTTCAACCATTCATTCCTCTGGGGGAATCTCTGGGATTCGAACCCACGCCTCCAGTGGGGACTGCAACCCGAGCGCAGCGACTTAGACCGCTCGGCCATCCTGACAGCTCTTTCCTTCCAAGGTTCAATGGGGGACTTTGACACCTGGTATCCCGCCATTCATTTCAATGGGGCATTTCGACCATTCATTCCTATGGGGGAATCTCTGGGATTCGAACCCGCACCTCCAGTGGGGACTGCGACCCGAGCGCAGCGACTTAGACCGCTCGGCCATCCTGACAGCTCTTTCCTTCCCAGGTTCATTGGGGGACTTTGACACCTGGTAGCCCGCCATTCATTTCAATGGGGCATTTGGACCATTCATTCCTATGGGGGAATCTCTGGGATTCGAACCCGGGCCTCCAGTGGGGACTGCGACCCGAGCGCAGCGACTTAGACCGCTCGGCCATCCTGACAGCTCTTTCCTTCCAAGGTTCAATGGGGGACTTTGACACCTGGTAGCCCGCCATTCATTTCAATGGGGCATTTCGACCATTCATTCCTATGGGGGAATCTCTGGGATTCGAACCCTTGCCTCCAGTGGGGACTGCGACACAAACGCAGCGACTTAGACCGCTCAGCCATCCTGACAGCTCTTTCCTTCCCAGGTTCATTGGGGGACTTTGACACCTGGTAGCCCGCCATTCATTTCAATGGGGCATTTCGACCATTCATTCCTATGGGGGAATCTCTGGGATTCGAACCCACGCCTCCAGTGGGGACTGCGACCCGAACACAGCGACTTAGACCGCTCAGCCATCCTGACAGCTCTTTCCTTCCAATGTCCAATGGGGGACTTTGACACCTGGTAGCCCGCCATTCATTTCAATGGGGCATTTCGACCATTCATTCCTATGGGGGAATCTCTGGGATTTGAACCCGCGCCTCCAGTGGGGACTGCGACCCGAGCGCAGCGACTTAGACAACTCAGCCATCCTGACAGCTCTTTCCTTCCAATGTCCAATGGGGGACTTTGACACCTGGTAGCCCGCCATTCATTTCAATGGGGCATTTCGACCATTCATTCCTATGGGGGAATCTCTGGGATTTGAACCCGCGCCTCCAGTGGGGACTGCGACCCGAGCGCAGCGACTTAGACCGCTCGGCCATCCTGACAGCTCTTTCCTTCCCAGGTTCATTGGGGGACTTTGACACCTGGTAGCCCGCCATTCATTTCAATGGGGCATTTGGACCATTCATTCCTATGGGGGAATCTCTGGGATTCGAACCCGGGCCTCCAGTGGGGACTGCGACCCGAGCGCAGCGACTTAGACCGCTCGGCCATCCTGACAGCTCTTTCCTTCCAAGGTTCAATGGGGGACTTTGACACCTGGTAGCCCGCCATTCATTTCAATGGGGCATTTCGACCATTCATTCCTATGGGGGAATCTCTGGGATTCGAACCCTTGCCTCCAGTGGGGACTGCGACACAAACGCAGCGACTTAGACCGCTCAGCCATCCTGACAGCTCTTTCCTTCCCAGGTTCATTGGGGGACTTTGACACCTGGTAGCCCGCCATTCATTTCAATGGGGCATTTCGACCATTCATTCCTATGGGGGAATCTCTGGGATTCGAACCCACGCCTCCAGTGGGGACTGCGACCCGAACACAGCGACTTAGACCGCTCAGCCATCCTGACAGCTCTTTCCTTCCAATGTCCAATGGGGGACTTTGACACCTGGTAGCCCGCCATTCATTTCAATGGGGCATTTCGACCATTCATTCCTATGGGGGAATCTCTGGGATTTGAACCCGCGCCTCCAGTGGGGACTGCGACCCGAGCGCAGCGACTTAGACAACTCAGCCATCCTGACAGCTCTTTCCTTCCAATGTCCAATGGGGGACTTTGACACCTGGTAGCCCGCCATTCATTTCAATGGGGCATTTCGACCATTCATTCCTATGGGGGAATCTCTGGGATTCGAACCCACGCCTCCAGTGGGGACTGCGACCCGAACGCAGCGACTTAGACCGCTCGGCCATCCTGACAGCTCTTTCCTTCCCAGGTTCATTTGGGGACTTTGACACCTGGTAGCCCGCCATTCATTTCAATGGGGCATTTCGACCATTCATTCCTATGGGGGAATCTCTGGGATTCGAACCCTTGCCTCCAGTGGAGACTGCGACACAAACGCAGCGACTTAGACCGCTCAGCCATCCTGACAGCTCTTTCCTTCCCAGGTTCATTGGGGGACTTTGACACCTGGTAGCCCGCCATTCATTTCAATGGGGCATTTCGACCATTCATTCCTATGGGGGAAACTCTGGGATTCGAACCCGGGCCTCCAGTGGGGACTGCGACCCGAACCCAGCGACTTAGACCGCTCGGCCATCCTGACAGCTCTTTCCTTCCAAGGTTCAATGGGGGACTTTGACACCTGGTAGCCCGCCATTCATTTCAATGGGGCATTTCGACCATTCATTCCTATGGGGGAATCTCTGGGATTCGAACCCTTGCCTCCAGTGGGGACTGCGACACAAACGCAGCGACTTAGACCGCTCAGCCATCCTGACAGCTCTTTCCTTCCCAGGTTCATTGGGGGACTTTGACACCTGGTAGCCCGCCATTCATTTCAATGGGGCATTTCGACCATTCATTCCTATGGGGGAATCTCTGGGATTCGAACCCACGCCTCCAGTGGGGACTGCGACCCGAACACAGCGACTTAGACCGCTCAGCCATCCTGACAGCTCTTTCCTTCCAATGTCCAATGGGGGACTTTGACACCTGGTAGCCCGCCATTCATTTCAATGGGGCATTTCGACCATTCATTCCTATGGGGGAATCTCTGGGATTTGAACCCGCGCCTCCAGTGGGGACTGCGACCCGAGCGCAGCGACTTAGACAACTCAGCCATCCTGACAGCTCTTTCCT